>NW_022313347.1:0-4931 GCF_002776525.5 Piliocolobus tephrosceles
CAAGTGCACCTGTCTGATTCTTGCTTTGGAAGCTTCCTCTCAGGGGTATACTCCGCCCTGTGAGGTGTGGGGTGTCAGACTGCCCCTAGTGGGGGATGTCTCCCAGTTAGGCTACTCAGGGGTCAGGGACCCACTTGAGCAGGCCATCTGCCCCTTCTGAGATCTCAACCTCTGTGTTGGGAGATTCACTGCTCTCTTCAAAGCTGTCAGACAGAGTCGTTTGCGTCTGCAGAGGCCTCTGCTGCTTTAGCTGTGCCCTGTCCCCAGAGGCAGAGTCTACAGAGACAGGCAGGTTTCCTTGAGCTGCTGTGAGCTCCACCCAGTTCGAGCTTCCCAGTGGCTTTGTTTACCTACTTAAGCCTCAGCAATGGCGGGCGACCCTCCCTCAGCCTCGCTGCTTCCTTGCGGTTAGATTGCCGCAGACTGCTGTGTTAGCAAGGAGGGAGGCTCCGTGGGCATGGGACCCTCCCGGCCAGGTGTGGGATATATTCTCCTGGTGTGCCGGTGTGCTTACAGTGCAGTATTGTGGTGGGAGTTACCCGATTTTCCAGGTATTGTGTGTCTCAGTTCCCCTGGCTAGGAAAAAGGACTCCCTTCCCCCTTGCACTTCCCAGGTGAGGCGATGCCTCACCCTGCTTCACGTCTCGCTGTTCAGGCGGCAGCAGCTGACCAGCACCGATTGTCCGGCACTCCCGAGTGAGATGACCCCAGTACCTCAGTTGAAAATGCAGAAATCACCGGTCTTCTGTGTTGCTCGCAGTGGGAGATGGAGAATGGAGGTGTTCCTATTCGGCCGTCTTGCTCCGCCCCCTACAGAAAGTTTCTTTTTGGCATATGTCAGGATATTTTGTTTGTCACCAAAGACTTCAATACACTCTGAAATATTCTCTTGCAGATTCCGCAAAAACATTGTTAGCAAACTGCTCGACAAAAAGAATGGTGTAATTCTGTGAGATGAATTCACCCATCACAAAGCAATTTCTCAGAAAGCTTCCTTCTAGTTTTTATCTGAGGATATGTCCATTGTCACCATAAGCTTCAATGCGATCCAAAATATCCCTTCTCAGATTCCCCCAAATCAGTGCTACCAAACTGGTCCATGAAAAGAATCATGTAACTCTGTGAGATGTAATAACACATCACAAAGTGGTTTCTCAGAAAGTTTCTTTCTAATTTTTATATGAGGGTATTTCCTTTTTCACTATAGGCCTCAATGTGCTCTGGAATATCCAATTCCAGATACAATGAAAAGATTGTTAGCAAACTGCCCCAAGAAAAGGGAGGTATACCTCTGTGAAATGAGTTCACACATCATGATGAAGTTTCTCAGAAAGATTCTTTCTAGTTTTTGTATGACAATACCCTTTTCACCATTTGCCTCAATTGACTCTCAAATATCCTTTGCAGATTCCAGGAAAATCGTGTTGGCCATCTGCTCCATGGAAAGAAATGTGTAACTCTGTGAGTTGAATTCAGACATCAAAAGTAACTTTCACAGAAATCTTCTTTCTAGTTTTTATATGAGGATATTTCCTTTGTCAACATAGGCTTCAATGTGATCCAAAGTATCCTTCTCAGATTCCCCAAAAACAGTGCTACTAAACAGTTCTATGAAAAGTATCATGTAACTCTGTAAGATGAATTGACAAATTATGAAGTAGTTTCTCAGAAAGCTTCTTTGTAGTTTTTGTCTGAGGATAATTCCTTTGTCACCATAAACTTGATTGTGCTCCAAAATATCCCATTACAGATACCAAGAAAACAGTGTAAGCAAAACACTCCCTGGAAAGAACAGTGTTACTCTGTGAGATGAATTCACACATGACAAAGCAGTTTCTCAGAAAGCATCTTTTTGGTTTTTATCTGGGGCTATTTTCTTGGTCAACATAGGCTTCAATGTGATCCCAAATATCCTATTGCAGATTCCACGAAAACAGTTTTATCAAACTTCTCAATGAAAGAAAAGGTGTAACTCTGTAAGATGAATTCACACAGCACAAATTAGCTTCTCAGAAAGCTTCTTTCTAGTTTTTATCTGAGGATATTTCCTTTTTCACTATAGGCCTCACTGCGCTAGCAAATATCACTTTGCAGATTCCATGAAAAGAGTTTTAGCAAACTTCTCCTTGAATAGAACTGTATAACTCTGTTAGATGATTTCACACGTCACAAATAACTGTCTCAGAAAGCTTCTTTCTAGTTTTTATCTGAGGATATTTCGTTTCTCACCATAGGCTTCAATATGATCCAAAATATCCCTTCTCACATTTCCCAAAAACCATTCTATCACACTGCTCAATGCAAAGAATCATGTATCTCTGTGAGATGAATTCACAAATCACAAAGAGTTTCTCAGAAAACTTCTTTCTAGTTTTTTTCTGAGGATATTTCCATTGTCACCATATGCTTCAACAACAGTGTTATTTGTGAGATGAATTCACGCATTACAAAACAGATTCTCAGAAAGCCTCTTTCTAGTTTTTTTCTGAGGATATTTCTTTTTCACCATAGGCCTCAATGCACTCCCAAATATCCCATTCTGGATTCCACAAAAGAAGTATTAGAAAACTCCTTTTTTACCAAAGGCTTCAATGCGATCCCAAATATCCCTTCACAGATTTCCCAAAGTCAGTGCTACCAAACTGATCCATGAAAGGAATTGTGTAACTCTGTGAGATGAATTAACACATCACAAAGCAGTTTCTCAGAAAGTTTCTTTCTAGTTTTTATATGAGGATATTTCCTTTGTCAGTATAAACTTCAAAGTGGTCCAAAATATCCCATTGTAGATTCCAGGAAAATAGTATTAGCAAACAGATCAATGAAAAGAACAGTGTAACCCTGTAAGATTAATTCACGCATCACAAAACAGTTTCTCAGAAAGTTTCTTTCTAGTTTCTATCTGGGGATATTTTCTTTTTGCACTATAAGCCTCAATGTGCTCCCAAATATCCCTTTGCAGACTCCAGGAAAATGGTGTCAGAAAACTGCTCAATGAAAAGAAAGGTGTGAGTGTGAGATGAATTCACACATCACAAAGATCTTTCGCAGAAATCTTCTTTCTAATTTTTATCTGAGGATATTTCTTTTGTCACTATAGATTTCATTGCAATGGAAAATATCACTTCAGAGTTTCCCCAAAATTGTGTTACCAAACTGCTCCATGAAAAGAATTCTGCAACTCTGTGAGATGAATTCGCAAATCAGAAAGCAGATGCTCAGAAAGGTTCTTTCTAGTTTTAGTCTGAGGATATTTCCTTTGTCACCGTAGACTTCAAGGCGATCCCAAATATCCTATTGCTGATTCCATGAAAACAGTGTTAGTAACCTACTTCAAGAAAAGAATCGTGCAACTCTGTGATATGAATATACACATCACAAAGCCTTTTCTCAGAAAGCTTCTTTCTAGTTTTTATCTGAGTATATTTTGTTTTTCACCTTAGGCTTCAATGCAATAAATATCATCCCTTCTCAGATTCCGCAAAAACAGTGCTAACAAACTGCTCCATGAAAATAATTGTGTAACTCTGTGACATGAATTCACACACCACACAGCTGTTTCTCAGAAAGCTTCCTACTAGTTTTTCTCTGAGGATATTTCCTCTTTCACCATAGGCCTCAATGCACTCCTGAATATCTCAATGCAGATTCCAGGAAAAAAGTGTTAGCAAACTTCTCAATGAAAGGAATGGTGTAACACTGTGAGATGAATTCACACATCACAAATCAGTTTCTCAGAAAGCTTATTTTTGTTTTTTATCTGAGGATACTTCCTTTGCCACATAGGCTTCAATGCACACCCAAATATCTTATTGCAGATTCCATGAAAACAGTGTTATCAGACTGCCCAATGAAAGGAACGGTAAAGTTCTGTAAGATGAATTCACACATCACAAAGCCACTTCTCAGAATGTTTCTTTCTAGTATTTTTCTGAGTTTATTTCCTTGTTCAATATAGGCCTCAGTGCGCTCCAAACTATCCCTTTGCAGATTCCACGAAGAACCTTGTTAGGAAACTTCTCCATGAAAATTACGGTGTAACTCTGTGAGATAAATTCACATATCACAAAGAAATATCTCAGAAAGCTTCTACCTAATTTTTATCTGAGGATATTTCCTTTGTCACGTTAGGCTTCATTACAATTGAAAATAACCCTTCTCAGATTCCCCAAAAACAGTGCAACAAAACTGATCCATGAAAAAAATCATGTAACTCTCTGAGATGAATTAATACATCACAAATCAATTCCTCACAAAGCTTCTTTCTAGTTTTTGTCTGATGATATTTCTTTTGTCACCATAGGCTTCAATGCAATCCAAAACATCCCTTCTCAGATTCCCCAAAAAGAGTGCTACCAAACTGCACCAAGAAAATAAAGATGTAACTTTGTGATGTGAATTCACATATCTCTAAGCAGTTTCACAGAAAGCTTCTTCTTTTTTTTTTTTTGGCTGATGCTATTTCTCTTGTCACCAAAGGCTCTATGCGCTCCCCAATATCCCTTTGCAGATTCCAGAAAACCAGATTTACCAAACTGCTCGATGAAAACAAAGGTGTAACCCTGTGAGACGAATTCACCCACCACAAAGCAGTTTCTCAGAAAGCTTCTTTCTAGCTTATATCTCAGGATATTTCCTTTTTCACCTTGGGCTTCAATGTGCTCCGAAATATCTCTTCTCAGATACCACAAAAACTATGATGCCGAACTGCTCAGTCAGCAGAAAGTTTAAACTCTATGAGGTGAATAGACCCATCAAAAAACTGTTCCTCGCATAGCTTCTCTCCAATTTTATCTGAAATTCTTTCCTTTTTCACTGTAGGCTCAAAAATGTCCCATTACAGATTCCAAGAACACAGTGTTAGCAAATTGCTCCATGAAAAGAAAGGTGTAACTCTGTGAGATGAATTCACACATCACAAAGAACTTTCT
>NW_022313348.1:0-1444 GCF_002776525.5 Piliocolobus tephrosceles
CATATACACATTATGTTTACACTATGGTGTAATCTATTAAGTATGCAATAGCATTATGTCTAAAAACCATTCACATTCCTTAATTTAAAAATACTCTCTTGGGCAGGGTGTGGTGGCTCATGCCTGTAATCCCAGCACTTAGGGAGGCCAGGGCAGGCGGCTCTCTTGAACTTAGGAGGTCAAGACCCGCCTTGGCAGTGTGGCAAAACTCTTGTCTCCACAAAAAAAATAAAATTAGCCGGGTGTGGTGGTACATATCTATAGTCCCAGCGACTAGGGAATATAAGATGGGAGGATCGCTTGAGCCTGAGACGTCGATGCTGCAGTGAACCATGTTTGTGCCACTGCTCTCCAGCTTGAGTGACAGCACAAGACCCTGTCTCAAAAAAAAGAAAAAAGAATATTGGTTTGCCTAATGAATTGTGATACAAAAAAAAAAAAAACTTTGCTTTGCTAAAAAATGCTAAGGATTATCTGAGCCTTTAGAGACCCCTACATAATCTTTTTGATCTTTTTGCTGGTGGAATCACGCCATGAAACTGATTGGCTGCTGACTGATGGGGATGGCGGTTGCTGAAGGATTGTGGGGAGAGGGGGTGCTGTGGCAATTTCTTAAAATAAGACAACAATGAAGTTTGCCACATCACTTGACTCTCTTTCACAAAAGATTGATCTGTAGCTTTGTAATGCTGTAGAACTCCTTTCAAAATTGAAGTCAGTGCTCTCAGATCCTGGCGCGGCTTTATTTACTAAGTTTATGCACTATTCTAAATCCTTCGTTGTCATTTCAACAATGTTCGCAACATCTTCCCCAGGAGTAGATTCTATCTCAGAAAACCACTTTATTTGCTCATCCCTAAGAAACAACTCCTCATCTCTTCAGGTTTGATCATGAAATCACAGCAATTCAATACCATCTCCAGGCTCCACTTCTAAATCTCGTTCTCTTGCTATTTCCCCCACATCTGCAGTGACTTTCTCCACTAAGTCCCGAACCCCTCAAAGTCATCCATGAGGGTTGGAATCCACTTCTTCCAAATTCCTGTTAATGTGGCTGTTTGATTACAGATGTTCTTAATGGCATCTAGAAGGTGAATCCTTTTGAGAACGTTTTCATTTTACTTTGACCAGATCCATCAGAGGAATCACCATGTATTGTAGCTACAGCATTATGAAGTATATTTTTTGAATAACAAGGTTTGAAAGTCTTTGATCCATGGGCTGCCGAATGGATGTTGTCTTAGCAGGCATGAAAAAACACTCATCTCCTTGTACATCTCCAGCAGAACTCTTGGGTGACCAGGTGCATTGTCAGCGATCAGTAATCTTTTGAAAGGTATCCTTTTTTCTGAGCAGTGGGTCTCAGAGTGGGCTTACAGTAGTAAACCATGCTGTAAACAGATGTGCTGTCATCCAGGCTTTGTTGATTATTTATAGAGCACAG
>NW_022313351.1:0-1638 GCF_002776525.5 Piliocolobus tephrosceles
GGGAGTTTTATCTATAAGCCCCTACTGAGGTTTCTTCCTTTCTTTCAGAGATGCTCTCCCCAGAGGGGAGGAATCTAGAGAGGCAGTCTGACTATAATGGCTTTGTGGTGCTTGGGTGGGCATCACCCAGTTCGAACTTCCTGGGGAGTTTGTTTACACTGTGAGGGGAAAACCTCCTACTCAAGCCTCAGTAATGGTAGATGCCCCTCCCCCTACCAAGCTCAAGCATCCCCATTTTGAATTCAGACTGCTGTCCTGGCAGCAAGAATTTCAAGCCACTGGATTTTAGCTTGCTGGGCTCTGTGGGGTTGGGATCTGCTGAGCAAGACCACTTAGCTCCCTGGCTTCAGCCCCCTTTCCAGGGGAGTGATTGGTTCTGTCTTGCTGGCATTCCAGGGGCTACTGAGGTATGAAACAAACAAACAAACAAAAAACCAAAAAACTCTTGCAGCTGGCTCAGTGTCTGCCTAAATAGCTGCCAGTTTTGTGCTTGAAACCCAGGGCCCTGTGCTGTAGGGAACCAAGGGAATCTCCTGGTCTGCAGGTTGTGAATATCATGGGAAAAGTGTAGTATCTGGGCCAGATAGCACCATCCTTCATGGCATGGTCCCTCACAGCTTCACTTGGCTATGGGAGGCAGTTCCCAACCCCTTGCATTTCCCGGGTAAGGCAATGCCCCACCCTGCTTCTGCTCACCCTCTTGGGTGGCACCTACTGTTTAACCAGTCCCAGTGAGAAGAACCAGGTATCTCATATTGAAATGCAGAAATCACCTGCCTTCTGCGTTGGTCTTACTGGGGGCTGCAGACCGGAGCTGTTCCTATTTGGCCATCTTGCCTGGGAATCATGGTTTATTTTTAATGTATCCTTTTTTTTTTTTTTGAGACGGAGTCTCGCTCCATTGCCCAGGCTGGAGTACAGTGTTGTGATCTCCACTCACTGAAAGCTCCACTTCCCGGGTTCATGCCATTCTCCTGCCTCAGCCTCCTGTGTAGCTGGGACTACAGGCGCCTGCCACCGCGCCTGGCTAATTTTTGTATTTTTAGTAGAGACGGGGTTTCACCGTGTTAGCCAGGATAGTCTCGATCTCCTGACCTCTTGATCCGCCTGTCTCAGCCTCCCAAAGTGCTGGAATTACAGGTGTGAGCCACCACGCCAGGCCTTTAATGTATCTTTTATAGGTTGGTTGTTTTGTGGTTACCATGAGGCTTGCAAATATAACCAATTATTTTAAACTGATGACCACTTAACTCTAATTACAAAGAAAATTAAATGACAAACAATTAAAAAAAGTTTAAAAATTTACACTTTAACTCCATCCCCTTGCATTTTCACTTTTTGATGTGTCTACCTTTATCTTTGTATGCCTATCTCTTAAAAAGGTGTTGTAGTTATTATTTTTTGTATTATAAATTTGTATCTTAGTCTTCCTACTAAATATGTGTGTGGTTTACACTTTGCAATTACAGTATTAGAGTATTCTGTATTTGTCTGTCTAGCTACTATTGCTAATGAGTTTTATACATTCAGATGATTTTTGTTGTTTGTTAACATCTTTTTATTTTAGAATGAAGAACTATCTTTAGTATTTTTTGTAAGACAAGTCTGATGTTGACAAAATCCTTCAACTTTTGTTTG
>NW_022313351.1:1648-2440 GCF_002776525.5 Piliocolobus tephrosceles
TGGAATTTCTTATGTCTTCCCTTTCTGCATAGACACAGTAACAGTCTGACCTTTTTTTCTTTTCCCTACACTCTTGTATCTCATTGAGCTTCTTTCAAATCAATGTTTTGTATTCCTCATGTGGCATTTCGAGCAATTCTTTTTATATTAGGGTCTGTTGCTGAATGTATTAGCATGTTCTCGCATTGCTATAAAGAAGTATCTGAAACTGGGTAATTTATAAGGAAAAGAAGTTTAATTGGCTCACAGTTTCACAGACATTACAAGAATAATAGTGACACCTGCTTCTGGAGGAGCCTCAGGAAGCTTCCAATCATGGCAGAAGGCCAAGGGGGAGCACACACATCACATGGTGAAAGCAGGAGCAAGAGAACAAAGGGGAGGTGTTACACACTTTTAAATGAACAGAACTCATGAGAACTCACTCACTATTATGAGGACAGTACCAAGGGGGATGGTGCTAAATTATTCATGAGAAATCCACTCCCATGATCCAGTTACCCCCCACCAGTCCCCACTTCCGAACTTGGGAATTACATTTCAATATGAAATTTGGGCAGGGACACACATCCAAACTATATCACTGGACAATTGTTGTGGTCCTTTGGTGATGTCATATTTCCCTGCTTTTTTATGTCTCCTGTGTCATTCTATTGATATGTACACATCTGGTGTTCCAATTTTTAAAAATTGCATTTGTAGAAAAATATGTTTTCTTAAGGATGTATATATGTTCTTGACTGCAGAAATTACTCTGGCTTTGATTTTGTGTGCCCGTGGTAGTGTGATCTT
>NW_022313351.1:2450-28589 GCF_002776525.5 Piliocolobus tephrosceles
AAATGAGAGTGAACTTAATTTGCATTGTGTGTTCTCTGAGAATAGCTTTACCCTTAGCCCTAGGAATCTCAAGTTGTCACTTATCATATCGAGAGCTAAAATGTGTTCAGATTTTATTTTTTTTAGTGTATCAAATAAAACTCAATTATTTTTTGTACTCTGACCAAAGTGTAAGTAACTTCTATGGATTTTTTATTTTAGTTCTCCCAGTTTGTCATCCTGTTATTGCAAATTCCATGATTTTTTCATAATAAATTTGCCAGAATCATTAGAAGAAATTAATGATACAGTTTAAAATTTGCATAAAAATAAAACACTTTTGATATATTGAAGACGGCAATCAGTTCAGTTGTGTCAATTGAGATATATTTTTAAAATATACAATAAAAATAATTTATTATTAAAAGTAATTATTTGTACACCTGTTCCATGGGGACCATGCTTCTTTCCTGTCCAGGCTCAGTAGCAATGCCCTTCAGGTTCTCATGGAGAAATACACCATTTGATAATTCAGAAAGTCAAGTCCTTTTCAGTGTGTGATGGCCACCTAACAGAGGGAAGAGCATGAATTAGAGAGGGTGAGCTCAGTATCTATTGGTGGTGAGAGAAGAAAATACTAACATTATCAATGTTATTTTATCTAACTATTTACATTATCTCTTTTTGATGTATGGTTTATAACATGGAGTATACCAATACAATTACATAAATATAGTTAATAAATCATTGTACACATATTATTAATCCATGCCCAACTGTTCTGTTACTGGTAATGGAGTGTAATCCTAATATTTAGAGAACATTAAGTCATTAATTTAACATGATCCTACTATTTCTGGTTCCAAATTGCTAGTAGAACCAAACTGTGCCAAGGGCACCACTGTATGCTGGTAGGAGCTCTCTGTTGTTTGGTTCTTGCAGCTAAAGTAAACATGTTCTCTTACTAGATTAAGCCTTTTAAAAAGTAACAATTATTTAATTAACTATACAATGTATGTCTTATTTTATATATGTGTCAGGTGGCTTTAAGGCAATTTTCTACCTCAGTCATCAATCAGCCTAGCCTGATTATTAGCCAAGAATGCTAACTGTCAACATTTCTGCTTTGCCTTACATATTTATATTTATGGGACGGTACAGTAATACGTGTCCTTGAATATAGAGATGGACACACCTTCATCTCGTAAGAATCTGACTGAAGGTGGTGGTATTCTATTTCTCCATGTCATGAAGCTAAACTGTTCTTAGTTCTGGATTAAATTCAACTGAAAAAATAATGATGCCCGAACCCAAGCTAAATGACATGAGACAGTAACTGCATCATTATTCTGTGAAACTTTACAAGATATTCTGGTATTGGAGATATTCTGAGAAAACTTTAGGGGAATTACCTTTACTATTGGAGACAGTATTTTTCTAGGCATTTGACAGTATCCCTACAGTAAGTGATGTCTCAGGAAAAGAATCAACATGTGATTATTTAGGTGCAAGTTCACGGTTGTCAAACAATGACTAAAGTGGCAATTTTTTTTCTTGATAATTGAGAGGTGGCACTCCTGTACTGAGAGGAAGAGAGTCTCATAAAATATTTCTGGGATGAAAAATAAACTTGGAGAAAATCAGCATCATTTTTAGGTAAAAGAATTAGATTATTGGTAAACACAATATAATCTTTAAGGGGCAATAAAGCCCCTTAAGTATGTTCATTTTAATTCTCAGATACTGAGAATATTTCACAGTTCATGGCAAAGGAAATATAAGGTTTCAGATGAAATCAAGATTGAGAATCAGCTGATTGAAAATAAGGATATTATTATTAATTATTATAGTGCATTCAGTGGAATTATCAAGTCCAAAATCACAAAAGAGTGATGAAGAAATGAGATGTATCAAAGTGATGGGATGTGAGAAACAGTCAACTGGATATTAGCATTTGTTTATTGGTGATTCTTTCCTATTAGAATAAATTTTTATTTAATTTAACTGAGCAAATACCATTGAGCAATTTTGTATGTTCCTTACCATTCTAGATACTTAATATAGAATGCAGAAATATTAAACAACAGGATATGATTTCTAAAAAGAGAGGTATAGGTGTAATAGAAGTTTAGACATTGTGCATCTACACAGGCATAATTATGAATGTGTTGATGTTTTACATGTATAAGTTATTTGGTGTAGAAAACAGTACAGAGGTTGGATTATGCAGAATTTATATGAGATAGAGTTAACCAAGAAGAAGTGGGTAAAATTAAAATAATGATGTGATCATTTTGGACACTAAAGAACAAACACTGATAATGTGAGATCCATTGTTTTGTTCCCAGATATATGAAATATGTTTATTTTTGTCATTAATATGAAAACATTTTTCACTTCAGTTATGCTTATTTTTTTTTTTTTTTCTGAATCTGCCATTGGACTTTCAGCCAACACCTTTTTGCTTTTCTTCCACATCTTCACACTCCTTCAGGATCACAAACCTAAGCCATATGACTTGATCAGCTGTCACTTGGCCTTCATTCAGGTAGTGATGATCCTCACTGTAGTGGATGTTTTGCTCCAGATATGCTTGAATCACTGCATTTTGGGAATAACTTCAAATGCAAATCTTTGATCTACATAAACAAAGTGATGAGGGGCCTGTGTATCTGTACCACCTGTACCATCTGTACCACCTGTCTCCTGAGTATACACCAGGCCAGCACAATCAGCCTCAGCAACTTCTGGTTGTCAAGCTTTAAACATAAATTTACAAATAACATTGTCAGTGTCCTCTTTTTTCTTTTCTTTTTCTTTTTTTTTTTGTTCCCTCAATTTGTCTTTCAGTAGTAACATAATATTCTTCACTGTGGCTTCTTCCATTGTGACCCAGACCAATCTACTTAAGGTCAGCAAATACTGCTCACCTTCTCCCATGAAGCCCATCATGTGAGGAGTGTTTTTGATTCTGACATTATCCAGGGATGTCTTCCTTGTAGGATTACGCTGCTGTCAAGTGCATACATGGTGATCTTTTTGACCAAGCATCAGAGGTGATCCCAGCATCTTCACAGTACCAGCCACTCCCCAAGATCCTCACCAGAGAAAAGGGTTACCCAGATCATCCTGCCACTGGTGAGTTGCTCTGTGGTCATGTACTGGGTGAACCTTATCATCTCATCCTCTTCAGCCCTGTTATGGACGTATAACCCAGTCATCCTGAGCATCCAGAACCTTGTAGGCAATGTCTATGCCACTCTTGTTCCACTGGTACAAATCAGCTCTGATAAAAGAATAGTTAATATTCTCCAGAAAATGGAATTAAAGTGCTATAAATTTTTAATGTGTTGGTGATGTAAAATATTTCTAAAAAGTAGACTCATTCTATAGTTAAATTGTTCAAGTAGCCCCAATTTTAGCTTATTGAGTTTAAAATGCATGGAATTACACTTTTATTATATTTTTATGCTTCTGAAACTGAGGCATCTGAGGACTATGTAGTTTCTTCAGTTCAATGTCCACCATACATTGACATTTCAATATCAAGTCTTTTACACTTTTATTTTTATGTTAACTTTGTACAAGAAAATGTTCCTCTCTTTTTGAAGTATACTCTTAAAAAATCTTCTTTAGGTAATCAAATCTCTCAATGTTTTTACTTTTGAAAATATTTTACTTACTCTGTTTATAAATGATACTTTAGCTAAATATTCAATTCTAGCTTTTAAGCCATGCTTGCTCATTTTAACCTCCCTGACTAAAAAAAAAAAAATTATGTCAATTTGGATTTTAAATTTAATCTAGAATTTATTTTAAAGGGTTTAAATGAAATTTATATTTGGCTAGATACTGTTTTGGTTATACTTGATACTTTCCCACCTCTATTGGCATATTATTGACAAAAATTTTATATATTTAAGGTGCACAATATGATGTTTTGAGATATACACACGTACACGCAGACACACAAACACACACACACACATTGTAAAATTACCAAAATCAAGCTCAACAGCATGTCAATTGCTTCTCATACTCACTAGGGTTTTTTTGGTGTATGGTGAGAACATTTGAGATCTACTTCATTAATATAATTTACTTATACATTATTATTAATATAGCCTCCATGCTGTATGCACATATTTATATTAATTTCTCTTTTGTTATTATTGGAGACAGTTGTCCATCTTTGTGCCCCAAGCTGGAGTGCAGTGGCATTATCATAGCTCACTGAAACCTCAACCTCCTGGGTTCAAATCATTCTCCCACCTCAGCCTCAAAAGTAGCTAGAACTACAGGGGTGCATCACCATGCCAAGCTAATTTGTAGGAACACGGTCTTGCTATGTTACCCAGGCTGGACTTGAACTCTTGGCCTCAAGCAATCCTCCTGCCTTAGCCTCCCAAAATACAGGGATTGTAGGCATGAGCCACATGCCTAGCTTTATGACATTTTCTTTATTCATTTATGTGCTGATGGACGTTTATGTTGTTTTCATATCTTGTCTATTGTGAATAATGCTTCAGGAAACATAGGAGTGAAGATATCTCTTCAATATGTGTTTTTCTGTTCTTTGGATATTTAATCAGAGGTAGGATTCCTGAATCATATGATAGTTTTATTTTTAATGTTTTGATGAATTTTCATGCTGTTTTCCTTAATGGCTTTACCAATTTACATTCCTAGTGACAGTGTACAAGGTCCCTTTTCTCTCCACCACTGATAAAATTTGTTTTGTTTTGAATTTTTAATAAACATTACCCTAACATGTATTTGAGGTGCTATCTCATTTTGGTTTTGATTTGCATTTTCCTGATGATTATTAATGGCTTCTTTGAAAAAGGATCTATTTAGATTATTTGGCTACTTTTAAAAATAATGTGTCATTTTGATTGTTATTTTTATTTTGAGGGGGTTACATTTTATGAATTTCTTACAGATTTTGAATACTAACCCTTTATCTGATATTTGGCTTACAAGTATTTTTCTCCAGTTCTGTGGATTGTCTTTTAAATTGATTGACTGTCTTTTGCTCTGCAGTAGACACTCTTTAGTTTGATGTAGCCTCACTTTTTTCTCTCCCTGAGCTTTTAGTGTCAAATACAAAAAATAATTATAGCCGCAAACAATGCCAAAGAATTTTCCCCAGTGTTGTCTTCCAAAAGTTTTATGGTTTCAGGTCCAATATTTAAGTCTTTAATTCCTTGTAAGTTAATTTTTGCCTATTCTGTAAAAGATGGGTAAATTTTTTTTTGCGTGAGTGTATCCAGTTTTCCCATCACCATTTATTGAACAGTTTATTCTTTCTTCACTGTGTATTTGTAAGTCTTTGTTGAAAATTAGTTGACTGTATTCAGATGGATATTTCTGAGCTCTCTATTCAGTTTCATTGGTCTATGTGTTTGTGTTAATGCCCATATCATGCTGTTTTGATGACTATAGCTTTGTTGTATCATTTGAAATTAAGAAGTTTGATGCCTTCAGCTTTGTTCTTGCTCAAAATTCTTTGGTTATTTTGGGTCTTTTCTAATTCCACACAAACTTCAGAAATTTTTTATTTTTCTGGAAAATGATATTTTAATTTTGATAGAGATTGCTTTGATTTTTTTTATTATTTTATGTATGTATGTATGTATGTATGTATTTTGAGATGGAGTCTCACTCTGTTGCCCAGGGCCCGGGCTGGAGTGCAGTGAGGTGATCTTGGTTCACTGCAACCTCCACCTTCCTGGTTCAAACAATTCCCCTGCCTCAGTCTCCTGAGTAGCTGGGATTACAGGCACACACCACCATGTCTGGCTAACTCTTTTTGTATTTTTAATAGAGACGGGGTTTCACCATGTTGGCCAGACTGGTCATGAACTCCTGACCTCAAGCAATCCACCCGCCTCAGCCTCCCAAAGTGCTGGGATTGCAGGTGTGAGCCACCACACCCAGTGAGATTGCTTTAAATCTTTATATCACTTTTAGTGGTGTGAATGTTTTAATATTAATTTATCCAATCCATGAACACTAAGTTCTTTTTGGTCTCTTCTATAATTGCATTTACCACTATTTTAGAGTTTTTATTGTCAAATCTTTTACCATCTTGGTTGTATTTATAAGTATTATTTTTGATGTTATGGCAAATGGCATTTTCTTAATTTTTCCCATATATTTTGTTGTAAGTGTATAGAAATGCAATTTGTTGTTTTGTACATTGATATAGTATCCTGCAACATTACTGAATTAATTTGTTAGTTTTAAAAGTTTTTTTTCCTGTAATGATGAGCACAAGGGACTGTGTTTACACATAAATTAATATTCTGTTAATATATCACAATGCCTAAAAATGTGCTCTGTTGTATTTCTGTGGTAACAAATTTAGTGGCATCTTTTAGTCCTAATATATTCTTTTCTTTTAAAATACTTTTGTGTGGCATTTCATAATAGTGTGTCCTTTGGTTACTTTTCAGTTGTGCTACACATTTATTTCCAGGCAGAGTTAGTCAAGCTTTCTAATGAAGTTATTTAATACCTTTATGTGCATTTAATTGTTGTAAGCCAAAACAATAGATTTTAATGATAGTTTTAAAGTTACCAAGTAAGATTGAAAATATGTCAATTTGTCACTGCTCAAGAATCCCTGGGTTCCTCATTTTAAACTCTTATGTATGATGTCTCTATGTATATGTGTATGTGTATGTGTGTGTGTAATGGCTTAGCATCTTACCTAACATATTGTATGCACTAACCAAGTACTAATTGATATGATTCATCAAATTATCATCTTTATACCATTCTTCAAATAGAATATTATTTTCTATTTGTTCTAATTAAAAATTATGTTTCTTATTTAAATATCAACAAAAATTAGAAGGTCTACTCAGTCTGCCCTCTTGATAAAAGCCCAAGCTAAATGGCAGTTTCACTAATTTTTTAAAATTCAATACCTTATTTACATTACAAGATAAATATAAACAGTAAGGATAAAATTATATTTTAATTACCCATCCTACAATAAAGAGACTTTGAATCATTCATTAATAGTGCTGAAGGCTTGCTCTATATTATTTCTGATTTTTCTATGTTTCTGATTTTTCTACGTTAACAGCGTAGAAATTTTTTTTTTATTATACTTTAAGTTCTAGGGTACATGTGCACAATATGCAGGTTTGTTACATATGTATACTTGTGCCATGTTGGTGTGTTGCACCCATCAACTCGTCAGCACCCATCAACTTGTCATTTACATCAGGTATAACTCCTAGTGCCATCCCTCCCTTCTTCCCCCTCCCCATAATAGGCCCTGGTGTGTGATGTTCCCCTTCCAGAGTCCAAGTGATCTCATTGTTCAGTTCCCACCTCTGAGTGAGAACATGCGGTGTTTGGTTTTCTGTTCTTGTGATAGTTTGCTGAGAATGATGGTTTCCAGCTGCATCCATGTCCCTACAAAGGACACAAACTCATCCTTTTTTATGGCTGCATAGTATTCCATGGTGTATATGTGTCACATTTTCTTAATCCAGTCTGTCACTGATGGACATTTGGGTTGATTCCAAGTCTTTGCTATTATGAATAGTGCCGCAATAAACATACGTGTGCATGTGTCTTTATAGCAGCATGATTTATAATCCTTTGGGTATATACCCAGTAATGGGGTGGCTGGGTCATATGGTACTTCTAGTTCTAGATCCTTGAGGAATCGCCATACTGTTTTCCACAATGGTTGAACCAGTTTACAATTTCACCAACAGTGTAAAGGTGTTCCTATTTCTCCACATCCTCTCCAGCACCTGTTGTTTCCTGACTTTTGAATGATTGCCATTCTAACTGGTGTGAGATGGTATCTCATTGTGGTTTTGATTTGCATTTCTCTGATGGCCAGTGATGATGAGCCTTTTTTCATGTGCCTGTTGGCTGTATGCATGTCTTCTTTTGAGAAATGTCTGTTCATATCCTTTGCCCACTTTTTGATGGGGTTGTTTGTTTTTTTCTTGTAAATTTGTTTGAGTTCTTTGTAGGTTCTGGATATTAGCCCTTTAACAGATGAGTAGATTGCAAAAATTTTCTCCCATTCTGTAGGTTGCCTGTTCACTCTGATGGTAGTTGCTTTTGCTGTGCAGAAGCTCTTTAGTTTAATTAGATCCCATTTGTCAATTTTGGCTTTTGTTGCCATTGCTATTGGTGTTTTAGACATGAAGCCCATGCCTATGTCCTGAATGGTATTACCTAGGTTTTCTTCTAGGGTTTTTATGGTATTAGGTCTAACATTTAAGTCTCTAATCCATCTCGAATTAATTTTCGTATAAGGAGTAAGGAAAGGATCCAGTTTCAGCTTTCTACTTATGGCTAGCCAATTTTCCCAGCACCATTTATTAAATAGGGAATCCTTTCCCTATTTCTTGTTTTTGTCAAAGCTCAGATGGTGGTGGATGTGTGGTATTATTTCTGAGGGCTCTGTTCCGTTCCATTGGTCTATATCTCTGTTTTGGTACCAGTATCATGCTGTTTTGGTTACTGTAGTATAGTTTGAACTCAGGTAGCATGAGGCCTCCAGCTTTGTTCTTTTGACTTAGGATTGTCTTGGTAATGTGGGCTCTTTTTTCGTTGCATATGAATTTTAAAGTAGTTTTTTCCAATTCTGTGCAGAAAGTCATTGGTAGCTTAATGGGGATGGCATTGAATCTATAAATTACCTTGGGTAGTATGGCCATTTTCAAGATATTGATTCTTTCTATCCATGAGCATGGAATGTTCTTACATTTGTTTGTGTCTTCTTTTATTTCATTGAGCATTGGTTTGTAGTTCTCCTTGAAGAGGTCCTTCACATCCCTTGTAAGTTGGATTCCTAGGTATTTTATTCTCTTTGAAGCAATTGTGAATGGAAGTTCATTCTTGATTTGGCTCTCTGTTTGTCTGTTACTGGTGTATAAGAATGCTTGTGATTTTTGCACATCGATTTTGTATCCTGAGACTTTGCTGAAGTTGCTTATCAGCTTAAGGAGATTTTGGACTGAGATGATGGGGTTTTCTAAATATACAATCATGTCATCTGCGAACAGGGACAATTTGACTTCTTCTTTTCCTAACTGAATACCCTTGATTTCTTTCTCTTGCCTGATTGCCCTAGCCACAACTTCCAACACTATGTTGAATAGGAGTGATGAGAGAGAGCATCCCTGTCTTGTGCCAGTTTTCAAAGGGAATGCTTCCAGCTTTTGCCCATTCAGTATGATATTGGTTGTGGGTTTGTCATCAATAGCTCTTATTATTTTGAGATATGTTCCATCAATACCTATTTTATTGAGATGTTTTAGCATGAGGAGGTGTCAGATTTTATCAAAGGTCTTTTCTGCATCTATTGTGATAATCGTGTGGTTTTTGTCATTGTTTCTGTTTATGTGATTGATTACATTTATCGATTTGTGTATGTTGAAGCATTCAGGAGGTACAGCCTATCCATATCAGTTTAGATGGATAATATGCAGGGAAAGAGGTGGCCTGATATTTAACTCCCTTATGAAAGCATGGTCAGCACATTAATATATAATCCTCAGGCACATAGAGTATTAAAGGTAGGCAGTATACAAGGAGGATTGACTCAGACAGGCTTAGTGGAAAACCCATTATATACCACTTAAAAATTTGTGTACATTTAGCAAATTGGTTGAATTTCCAATCCATTTATTCATGCAGCAAACAGTAACACTTACATTGTCAGAATCTGTCCAATTGGAGCTCATACTCTGGCAGGAAGAAAAAAAAAGATTTGAATAATTTAGTGCAGTTGTGATGAGCATTATGACAGGGTAGAGCATAATATTCTCATGGAAGAAAAAAAGGAACCAGCAGAGTCAGTGTTCTCATTTCTAAAATGCATTTAATAGATGTAGTATACCTAATTCATAAGGCTAGATGATGATTTTTAAAATGACTGTATATAATGCAGAATATTTTAACATCTTTCACTTGGTAGCTAATTACAATCTTTTCTAAATGTAAAACATAACAGCAGAGGTTTTTTTCTTAGGGTCATTAAGACTGGGCATGTATCATAGTTAATATTCATTGATAAATTAGGTAAGTAAAACATAGAAAAAAAGCTGAACTCGAGAAAAATTTGAGAAGACAGAGCACATAAACAGGACTATAATTCACGATAACTTAGGTTTTGCTAGAAAAGAACTCAAAATCTCAGTGACTTAATCAAGATTCAATTGGGCTACATATTTATGAAGAGTTGAGACACTGCAGAGTGCAAAGTAATCAGATTCCAACCCAATGGAGTTTGTGTTCCAATAACATGTCAGACTTCTCATACTTCTAAATCAAATATGTATGTTCTTAGATAGGCTTATGAAGATACACTCCAATAGCAGATTGAAGAGCTTCAATTCCTTTGTCTTACCCTTATTAAGCTACCTGTAAGTGAAAATAACATTCTATTGTAGTATAAGTGATACAAGTTATACATCTCTGTATTAATATATATGTTAATTTGCTCTATATATTCTTTAATTGGGGACACAAGCTGAAAGGATAAGAAATTTCAGTTCTTAAAGTTTGTGTGCCCAAAGGTGGCACACATGATTTTCCTTCATATTTCATTAGCTAAAACAATCCATATGGTCAAGGCTTTGTCCTTTCAGGTAAAACATAAAATTAACTCCAAAGCTAGGAAGAAAATAAGTATGAACAATATTTGTCTAACATAAAATTATAAAATTTTCAGTGTGTAAACTAACCAAATCTACCTCATTTCATGAGGTATAAAATGTACTTTAGTATTATTTCTTTATAATTTATTAAGTATTTATGATTTTAAAAGTATTTAGAAAAAATGAAATGAAACAGAAATCTCATGTTGCTCTGGAGCCACAGAAACAGAGTCCACATGTTCCATATGGCATATGGTACTTGCATTGAGGATATCAATGATTGACATTAGGCATGATGTATGCACATGACCTTGGGAAAATATTGTGTTTATAGAAGGTATAAGATCTTTTTCCTCTGACTTTCTTTTATAATCTTTTCAAATCAATAAGGCTGAATTATAATCATATTTTATAAATAAACTTAAATTTGAGCTCCAGTTATATAATAAATTCATTTGAGGTAACCCATTATGAAGGTATGGTACAAATATATTTAAATAAAATTAAAATGCTACTAATAATTATTATTTTGAGATGAAGTTTTGCTCTTGTTGCCCTCGCTGGAGTGCAATGGTGCGATCTCGGCTCATGGCAATCCCTGCCTCCCAGGTTCATGCGATTCTCCTGCCTCAGCCTCCTGAGTAGCTGGGATTACAGGCATACACCACCACGCCTGGCTAATTTTTGTATTTTTAGTAGAGTCGGGTTGTCTCCATGTCGGTCAGGCTGGTCATGAACTCCTGACCTCAAGTGATCTTCCCACTTTGCCCAGCCAAAATTTTTTTTTTTTTTTTTAGACGGAGTCTCGCTCTGTCACCCGGGCTGGAGTGCAGTGGCCGGATCTCAGCTCACTGCAAGCTCCGCCTCCCAGGTTTACACCATTCTCCTGCCTCAGCCTCCCGAGTAGCTGGGACTACAGGCGCCCACCACCTCGCCCGGCTAGTTTTTTGTATTTTTTAGTAGAGACGGGGTTTCACAGTGTTAGCCAGGATGGTCTCAATCTCCTGACCTCGTGATCTGCCTGTCTCGGCCTCCAAAAGTGCTGGGATTACAGGCTTGAGCCACTGCGCCCGGCCTAAAAGAAAATACTAATAAAAAGAAACTATCGATATTAAATAAAATTTAACTATTAACTATAAATATGTTTCAAGAGATTTGAGTGAAAATACCATTCTATGTTAAAATAAAAAATATAGTGTTTGATAAATATAGTAATAAAATTTTCTCAAAGGTTCAAGGGGCTAAAACTAATTAACAAAAGTTAACTATAAACATCTTAAAATTTATCTAATTACCTGAAATAGAAACTTCTGTTCATTCCTGTATTTCTCCATTTTCCCCATTTCTAATGTCTACTTCTGTTCATTTTGTGTTTACTTGTATTGAGACCATTTAAAGAGGATATGCCAGGTGTTCAGAAAGCCAAGAGCTGAATGTAAGCATTCTAGACTATCTGAACTTAGTTTTGTCTAAGATTTTTTTAATGTTTGAAAATTTTGTTCGACTGGGCATACTAAGAGGAAACATCAGGGGCAAAGGGGATTTGGATTAAACAGATCTAATAGGATTCTTACTGAAGACAGGCCAAGCTGGTCAGAAATCATCTGGAGGGTGGTGGGAGATTACAAATTTGATCAGATATCAAAGGTGATCAGTATTGAGAGTGGGGGATTCTTTGCAAATTTCTTCCTAAACCTGAGAGATGGGGGCCAGACTAGGAAGAACACTGAAGGCTGAGGCCTAGAGGAGGCCTAGAGGATCCTGACTACAGTTTGCACAAGGGGAGAGGCTTTGTAAATATAAACATGCATTCAGCAATATTACTGAGTACTGATGCATACTTATAAAAATACTGAAAGGAAATATAAGAAAACATTTTTAAAAAGTTAGTGGCTTTATCTTATGTAATTTAAATATATATATAAAATTAAGGTATACTTTGAACACAAGCTAACACATTCAAAGAGTTAAGTATACATATGATAATACATAATAGTTACAAAATAAGCAAGGTCTTCCTGCAAACGATTTTAGAATTTCCAAGGTTTATTACTTAGCATTTTATTGGCAGCCTGTAACTTCTTCTACTGCCCATTCATTGCCCATTTTATCAAAAATTCCTCAAGTGGATGTACTGGAATGGAAGAAACACTGACTCTTTCCTTCAAAGAAGGAAGCAAAACACCTTGTTTGACAACCCTGATCAAACAAGACAAGGATCAAGTGGCCAGTGGTAAAGAAAGTTGGTCAAACTAACGAACGACATTTTAGATTAAAAGTGACTTTTATTTAACCCAATTATTCTTACCCTATGCTCACAAAGTTGAGTTTAAGGTAGTTGGATGCAGATGGTCACTCCATTCCAAAGCCTGGGTCCAAATACCCTGTTTCCAGGAGGAGCCAGCTTTCTTCAGAAGTGGCAAGAGCATTGCAAAGTACTGAGGAAAACTTTTTTTGAAGTATCTTTTTTCATCATTCCATATTTAACTCTTTATAATTGCAACTGCTCTCCCTATACATGTCTCTTTTGAGACTTCTCACTTCTCTAAGGTGCTATTGTTCCTCCTAATCTTTTTTTTTATATATAGCATATCCCTCCTTATTGTGCTGAAAAGGCTTCTGACTTGCTGTTCTTGCCAGGAAACATTTCTGCAGTGCAATTGGAGTGGAACAACTTACCGAGTGTCAGGGCAAGTCTTTACATTTGTTTTATGCTTAGGACACAACACAGAAGATAATTTTCTAAGTTAAAGATTGTATGATTTTTGTCTTGACTTCAGAAACTGGTCATACTTTTTACTTTAGTTTCTAAGAACCTCAGAGCTGAACTTGAAACAACTTTAGTAAATCCAATGAGACATTTGTTACTTATCCTTTTTAAAAAAGACTTCTCTAATTTAAATCATTTTATTATTGCTCTAAATTTGCCAGATTCATTTTAGAGTTTTATAAACTGTTTTAAAACTAGTTTACGGCCAGGAGCGGTGGCTCACGCCTGTAATCCCAGCACTTTGGGAGGCCGAGGCAGGAGGATCACGAGGTCAGATCAAGACCATCCTGGCTAACACGGTGAAACCCTGTCTCTACTAAAAAATACAAAAAATTAGCCGGGCGTGGTGGCGGGTGCCTGTGGTCCCAGCAACGCGGGAGGCTGAGGCAGGAGAATGGTGTGAACACCAGAGGCAGAACTTGCGGTGAGCTGAGGGGCGCCACTACACTCCAGCCTGGGCAAGATCCAGACTCCGTCTCAATAAATAAATAAATAAATAAAAATAAACTAGTTTACATTAAGTTGGAATAAAGTTAGCCAAATTAATACAAACATGTTTTATTGCACTTCTCTTCATTCACAGATATGGCCTTTTTTTCTTTTATTTACAAATGAAATGTTTATGACAACCCAGGTGAAACAAGTCTATTGGTACCATTTAATAAACAGCCTGTGCTCACTTTGTGTCTTGGTTTCACATTTTGGTAATCCTCACAATTTTTTAAATATTTCATTATTATTGTATTTGTTATGGTGATCTTTGATCAGTGATCATTAATGTTATGGGAGGCGGAGTTTGCAGTGAGCAGAGATCACTCCATTGCACTCCAACCTGGGCAACAGAGTGAGACTCCATCTCAGAAAAAAAAAAAAAAAAAAAAAAGAAGGTTTTATATGTAGGGTACAAAATAATATCTGACCTTTAGGTGTGTGCAAATTTTCCCAAATTAATTAAGACTTAAATATTAACACGAGTGATTGTTTTTGTTACAATCACCAGGTTCTGATACTTTCCCCAGAAAAAAGCATATACAAAATTTTCACATAATTTAAAAACATCCACAGATACGTACTATGGATTCAGTTTATGGATCAATAACTCAGCTCCTCAGAAGTGAGAGATGACATGAGAAAATGTCTGATGTTGAGGTGGCAAGCAATAATAATGTTGAAATGTACCTTGTTAAAAAGTGCAGACAGTTGTGGCTATCTAAGACATTGTGTATTACTGAGGTGCATCCATGTGCCCAGTGAGAAGACTTGTAAGAATCCGTTTGGGAATAATGAGAACATGAGCATTCCCCTCCCTACCTCCACCTCTCCCCTCCTGCCATTTGGATGTTGTGAATTTACCAAACACGGTGATTTAGGTCACTTTTATTATTTCAGAAATTCCAGATACTTTACTACTCATATTAAATAGCCCTCGAAGGGACGTTTGCCATTAATTAATGTCTACTACGAAGAAAAGACCAATGTATGTGATCTGTAGTGCATAGTAATAATACAATCTGAATAATACATTTAAAATTTTTACTCCACTTTCCAAGTAATAAAGCATTGATTCTAAACATATTCTCTATTTGTCAAAACCAATAGAAATTATTGTGTCATTTATAAAAGAAATTAATTAATGATATCTCTAAGTTAATTTTTTACTTCTTTCTCCCATATCATTTTTATATTATATAAGAGAGCATATTTTTCTACTCTATCCTGGAATTAATAAACACAACATAAAGTATGATATTTAACCCATGGCTACCACATTTTATTCAGTGTGTTTAGTAGGCTCTCATATATCTGGAAAAGAAAACTTAGGATATAAACATAACCAGACTAAAATAACATCTTTTTTTCTTCTATTTACTTTACTTCTTGAATCCAATGATATAATATGGCTTCATCTACCTCTGAGAATACACTTAAAACTACAGAAGCAAATTAACATTCTCCCAATTCACAGGTAGTGCAATATTGAATATTTCATCTCGTTGAACACATGTTGGATCAAATTTACAATACTAAAGCGCTCTTCTAAATACTGCAATGTGTAGATGGAAGACAAGCTAGTCAGGTGGCAGAGTGAACATCATGCTGGTAGGCCTTTTCAAGTTGTCACTTGCAAGATGTTTGACTGCTGAGAATGTTAGCCATAATTAATCCCAGAGATAGGAGGCTGCAAATGGGCGAGGTAATGTTCAAACGTATGGAATGAACACTAGTCATGGTAAAAGATAATAGATGTGGCTGCATTGCTTTGAGAAAATTTAGAGAATATTTTGGGTCACACGGATACATTTCTGCCTTATTTGTGAAATGTATTCAATGAAGTTACATCACACACGTAGATTTCCAGATCCTGTGTCTAACTTACTTTCCTTGGCTCTGTGGGAGAACACATATTCTAATGAAGCTCATTTTAAGGCAAATATTTTTTGAAAATCCAAAACTGATAGATATATGTATGCAGGGTTCCTTCTCATATGTCTTTTATAAACAGTGAGGTTGTATTTCTCCTTTAGTGTTTAATGTGTTTCATCACATAATGTCCTAGAAGTTTTATCAAATTTTTCTGTCCACCTTTTGAAGGCGTATGAGTATGAAAAACATGCAGTCTGCTGCTTCACTAATAAAACTAGGACAAAGGCCATTCCAACTGAAATATGTGAAACACTCGGTTTTATTCATTTCAAGCATTTTAAACCTCTAAATTTGGACTTGAATAAAGACATTTCATAGAAAAACAAATATTTTTTATTTTTTAATCTTTGTAACTTTTAATAGTTTACAGCCACAGTGGCAGCTTTTATATGTGTACATGCATTTAAATACAGTTTCGTACCATAAATAGCCATGTGGAAAAATATCTGCCTCTAGGCAAAAAAAAAAAAAAAGTCTTTGCCACTACATAAACACCTTTAAGTAATACCGAAAATAGACGTGAGGTAATTTTTTATCTAAAGTGACTGTAGCCTATATTAAGATATATTCACTGTAACAATTCAAGTTTTAAAATCCTTGTTTTATAACTCAAAAATGTATCTTTTTTGAAAAACGTCTTTACATTTATCGCTATTGTACATTTATTTGGTAGGAAACAGGGATGTTTGATGTCTTGCAATGATAAAATGATCATATTCAATAGAAAATTATCTCACATTCTGCATAACTTCTGAACATTCTATAAGACAATTACAGAAGAGAAAAACCAATTTGTAGATAACTGAATGAATACAACCATTTAATAAATGTGAATAAAGGCATTTCAGAACATTTTGATGTATACTACACTTTCCGATAGTAAGATTTTAGGTTAAAGTAAGATTATACTTTAAAAAGTTTACATTTTGAAAAAAAAATGTATCACTGTTGGCAATGCCATTTTCATACTTGAGATGCTAGTCCAACATATTGCTTATCCATTTGCTTCTGTTTGATTTTATTGTTATTACATTCATGATAATGCTAAAATACACACACACACAATTACTTGGTTTTTTTTTTTTTTTCAATAAAAAGCCCAAAGAAAAATGCTAACAACGTTCAGTTGAAATTTTGAAACTGGGTTTTATAATTCTGCCCACACAGCAAAAGCTGAAATGGTCTATGAAGATGTAGTTTTTGAAATAATGAAGCAAGTAGTAAAACTGACAAAACCAAGTGAAAATTATACAAGGAAACACAATAATAAGTTAACAAATGAATGATATATAATACAGTTTTTCTTCATGATGACATCATTTAATCCTTTTTAATATTTTCCCTTCTCTTATAAATAAATAAGCTTATCTGTTAATACTTTGTCTAACTCTAACTTTTATTCTGTTACCAATGTCAGTAATACTTTATTTTTCATTATTTCTCTTATAAAGTGACTTCTGAACTTGCTAGTTTGTTTAAACTATTCACAAGGTCAGAAAACCAAACACTGCATGTTCTCACTCACAGGCGGGAATTAAACAATGACAACACTTGGACACAGGGCGGGGAACATCACACACAGGGGCCTGTCATGGGGTGGGGGTGTGGGGAGGGATAGCATTAGGAGAAATACCTAATGTAAATGAGGAGATAATGGGTGCAGCAAACCAACAGGGCACATGTGTACATATGTAACAAACCTGCAGGTTGTGCACATGTACCCTAGAACTTAAAGTATACTAAAAATAAATACATAAATAAAATAAAATCAATAAAAAATAAATACAAACATTAATCATAAGTAAATGAAATATCTGATGATCTCATTATGTCCGGTAGTAATGTCATCTGAGTATTTAAATATTCATCGATATATTCCTTTGTTAAATTTCCTTTTATTTCTCTTTTATATTAAACTATTTTAGAGAGCACAACTCCAAATCATCTTTTATTAACATAGAAAGGTCATATTTAGCAAAAGACACAAGGCAGGGAAGTGTCAGACCTGAGGCCTGAGCCCATGCTGAGGGAGAAGGAGGCTCGGGGCACGTGGGAGAAGTGCTGGGAAGGGCTGAGTAGTGGGGGCCGCAGAAAGTTCCAGTGGACAACACTGTCGGCAGGTCATGGGTGGGACTCACGGGGACCTCACTGCTAACTCTTGTTGCGTTGGTGGGGTGGGATGGGGGGAGGGGGAATCGTTAGCGCTGCCACCTGGAGTGAGAGCCGCCCCTTGGTTCCTGGAGGACACGCATCAAGGGACACAGGACAGGAAGCCCAGGATGGTTAGTGCAACTAGGGATGAGGGCCAGGGAGAAGCAGGTGCTCTGGAGTGGCCGGGAAAAGTCCAGACACGGAGGCTTAGGAGCTTCCTGGTAAATGCGGGCATTCCGCCCTGTCTCTGCCAGGCACTCTGACTAGGGATGGATGATCCCTCTCTTCAGGTGCTCCGTGGTGCTCTTGATGCCAGCGTAGGTGGTTCAGATCCCTTTGCCCATCTCCCCTGTGACCGACAGCAGTTCCCTGTGGGTGCTGTGGGAGCCCTGGGCGCCAGGTGGTTTCATGGCCTGCACACAGCCGATAGAAGGCGGTCCAAAGTCGCTAAACAGCTGTCTGAAAGGGGCAGCGGCTCCTGGCACTGAGCCCCACAGCGACGGGACGCTTCCTGTAGGGACCGGGGTACCCGGCCCCGGGATGCTGGAGCCGGGGGTGCTGCTGGGGGCAGGCGTGATGGGTTTGGAGGACATCCTCAACTCCAGGGTGCTGGGGACGCCAGCAGGCCGCTCCTCCGGGGTCGGCTGCCTGGCCCTCAGCCAAGATCTGATTTGCAAGCTGGCTGCAAATCTTTCCCGTTTTTAACTGATGATATTTCCTTTATCAGCATAGGCCTCAAAGCCTTCCAGGGTAGAACTTCTCAGTTTCGCCAAAGACAGTGTTAGTGGCCTGCTCCATGAAACATAAGTGTAACTCTGTGACAAGAATACACACATCACAGAGAAGTTTCTAAGAAAGCTTCTTTCCAGTTTTCCTCTGAGGACACTTGCTTTGTCACCGTAAGCTTCATTGCGCTAAGAAGGATCTCATTGCAGATTCTAAGCAAACTGTCTTAGCAAACTGATAGCTGAATAGAAACGTGTAACTCTGTGAGTTGCACGCAAACATAGCAATGCAGTTTCTCAGAATGCTTCTTGCCACTTTCTGTCTGAGGATATATCGTTTTTCACTGGAGCCCTCAATGAGCTCCCAAATATCACTTTGCAGAATCCAAGACAACAGTCTTAGGAAACTCTGCCGAGAAGCACTGTATGGAACTCGGTGTGGTGAAGTCACGCATCAGAAAGGAATCTCTCAGAAAGCTTCCCTCTACATATTATGTGATGATATTTCCTTTTTCACCATGGGCCCCAAAGGGCTCCCAAATTTCACCTTGCAGATTCTAGGAAAAGAGTGTTAGCAAACTGCTTCTGAGGACGAAGATGTAACTCTGTGAAACGAATTCACAGATCACAAAGAAGTTTCCAAGAAAGCTTCTTTGCCGTTTTTAACTGATGATATTGCCTTTATCAGGGTAGGCCTCAAAGCCTTCCAGAGTAGAAATTCTCAGTTTCCCCAAAGACAGTGTTAGTGGCCTGCTCCATGAAACATCAGTGTAACTGTGTGAGATGAATTCACACATCACAGAGAAGTTTCTAAGAAAGCTTCTTTCCAGTTTTCCTCTGAGGACACTTGCTTTGTCACCGTTAGCTTCATTGCGCTAAGAAGAATCTCATTGCAGATTCCAAGCAAACTGTCTTAGCAAACTGATAGCTGAAGAGAAACGTGTAACTCTGTGAGTTGCACTCACACATAGCAATGCAGTTTCTCAGAATTCTTCTTGCCACTTTCTGTCTGAGGATATATTTTTTTTTCACCATAGCCCTCAATGAGCTCCCAAATATCACTTTGCAGAATCCAAGACAAGAGCCTTAGCAAACTCTGCCGAGAAGCAGTGTATGGAAATCTGTGTGGTGAAGTCACATATCAGAAAGGAATCTCTCAGAAAGCTTCCCTCTACTTATTATGTGATGGTATTTCCTTTTTCACCGTGGGCCCCAATGGGCTCCCAAATATCACCTTGCAGATTCTAGGAAAAGATTGTTAGGAAACTGCTTCCTGAGTACAAAGATGTAACTCTGTGAGAAGAATTCACTGACCACAAAGAAGTTTCTCAGAAAGCTTCTTTCCCGTTTTTAACAGATGATATTTATTTTATCAGCGTAGGCCTCACAGCCTTCCATAGTAGAACTTCTCAGTCCCCAAAGACAGTGTTAGTGGCCTGCTATATGAAACATAAGTGTATCTCTATGAGATGAATTCATACATCACAGAGAAATTTCTAAGAAAGCTTCTTTCCAGTTTTCCTCTGAGGACACTTGCTTTCTCACCGTAAGCTTCATTGTGCTAAGAAGAATCTCATTGCAGATTCCAAGCAAACTGTCTTAGCAAACTGATAGCTGAGGAGAAACGTGTAACTCTGTGAGGTGCACTCACACATAGCAATGCAGTTTCTCAGAATGCTTCTTGCCACTTTCTGTCTGAGGATATATCTTTTTTCACCATAGTCATCAATGAGCTCCCAAATCTCACTTGGCAGAATCCAAGACAACAGTCTTAGCAAACTCTGCCGAGAAGCAGTGTGTGGAACTCTGTGTGGTGTATTCACATATCAGAAAGGAATCTCTCAGAAAGCTTCCCTCTAATTATTATGTGACGATATTTCCTTTTTCACCTTGGGCACCAATGGGCTCACTAATATCACCTTGCAGATTCTAGGAAAGGAGTGTTAGCAAACTGCTTCCTGAGGAAAAAGATGTAACTCTGTGAGAGGAACTCACAGATCACAAAGAAGTTTCTCAGAAAGCTCCTTTCCCGTTTTTAATTGATGATATTTCCTTTATCAGCATAGGCCTCAAAGCCTTCCAGAGTAGAACTTCTCAGTTTCCCCAAAGACATGTTAGTGGCCTGCTCCATGAAACTTAAGTGTAACTCTGTGAGATGAATTCACACATCACAGAGAAGTTTCTAAGAAAGCTTCTTTCCAGTTTTCCTCTGAGGACACTTGCTTTGTCAACGTAAGCTTCATTGCGCGAAGAAGGATCTCATTGCAGATTCCAAGCAAACTGTCTTAGCAAACTGATAGCTGTAGAGAAACGTGTAGCTCTGTGAGTTGCACTCACACATAGCAATGCAGTTTCTCACAATGCTTCTTGCCACTTTCTGTCTGAGGATATATCCTTTTCACCATAGCCATCAATGAGCTCCCAAATATCACTTTGCAGAATCCAAGACAACAGTCTTAGCAAACTCTGCCGAGAAGCAGTGTGTGGAACTCTGTGTGGTGAAGTCACATATCAGTAAGGAATCTCTCAGAAAGCTTCCCTCTAGTTATTATGTGATGATATTTCCTTTTTCACCGTGGGCCCCAATGGGCTCCCAAATAACACCTTTCAGATTCAAGGAAAAGAGTGTTAGCAAACTGCTTCCTGAGGACAAAGATGTAACTGTGTGAGACGAATTCACAGATCACAAAGAAGTTTCTCAGAAAGCTTCTTTCCCGTTTTTAACTGATGATATTTCCTTTATCAGCATAGGCCTCAAAGCCTTCCGGAGTACAACTTCTCAGTTTCCCCAAAGACAGTGTTAGTGGCCTGCTCCATGAAACATAAGTGTAACTCTGTGAGATGAATTCACACATCACAGAGAAGTTTCTAAGGAAGCTTCTTTCCAGTTTTCTTCTGAGGACACTTGCTTTTTCACCATAAGCTTCATTGCACTAAGAAGAATCTCATTGCAGATTTTAAGGAAACTGTCTTAGCAAACTGATAGCTGAAGAGAAACGTGTAACTCTGTGAGTTGCACACACACATAGCAATGCAGTTTCTCAGAATGCTTCTTGCCACTTTATGTCTGAGGATATATCCTTTTTAACCATAGCCCCCAATGAGCTCCCAAATATCACGTGGCAGAATCCAAGACAACAATCTTAGCAAACTCTGCCGAGAAGCAGTGTGTGGAACTCTGTGTGGTGAAGTCACACATCAGAAAGGAATCTCTCAGAAAGCTTCCCTCTACTTATTAGGTGATGATATTTCCTTTTTTACCGTGGGCCCCAAAGGGCTCCCAAATATCACCTTGCAGATTCTAGGAAAAGAGTGTTAGCAAACTGCTTCCTGAGGACAAAGATGTAACTCTGTGAGACGAATTCACAGATCACAAAGAAGTTTCTCAGAAAGCTCCTTTCCCGTTTTTAACTGATGATATTTCCTTTATCAGCATAGGCCTCAAAGCCTTCCAGAGTACAACTTCTCAGTTTCCCCAAAGACATATTAGTGGCCTGCTCCATGAAACTTAAGTGTAACTCTGTGAGATGAATTCACACATCACAGAGAAGTTTCTAAGAAAGCTTCTTTCCAGTTTTCCTCTGCGGACACTTGCTTTGTCACCGTAAGCTTCATTGTGCTAAGAAGAATCTCATTGCAGACTCCAAGCAAACTGTCTTAGCAAACTGATAGCTGAAGAGAAACGTGTAACTCTGTGAGTTGCACTCACACATAGAAATGCAGTTTCTCAGAATGCTTCTTGCCACTTTCTGTCAGAGGATATATCCTTTTTCACCATAGCCGTCAATGAGCTCCCAAATATCACTTGGCAGACTCCAAGACAACAGTCTTCGCAAACTCTGCCGAGAAGCAGTGTGTGGAACTCTGTGTGGTGAAATCACGTATCAGCGAGGAATCTCTGAGAAAGCTTCCCTATAGTTATTAGGTGATGATATTTCCTTTTTCACCCTGGGCCCCAATGGGTTCCCAAATATCACCTTGAAGATTCTAGGAAAAGAGTGTTAGCAAACTGTTTCCTGAGGAAAAAGATGTAACTCTGTGAGACGAATTCACAGATCACAAAGAAGTTTCCCAGAAAGCTTCTTTCCGTTTTTAACTGATGATATTTCGTTCATCAGCATAGGCCTCAAAGCCTTCCAGAGTAGAATTTCTCAGTTCCCCAAGGACAGTGTTAGTTGCCTGCTCCATCATACATAAATGTAACGCTGAGAGATGAATTCACAAAACACAGAGAAGTTTCTAACAAAGCTTCTTTCCAGTTTTCCTCTGAGGACACTTGCTTTGTCACCGTTAGCTTCATTGCGCTAAGAAGAATCTCATTGCAGATTCCAAGCTAACTGTCTTAGCAAACTGATAGCTGAATAGAAACGTGTAACTCTGTGAGTTGCGCACACACATAGCAATGCAGTTTCTCAGAATGCTTCTTGCCACTTTCTGTCTGAGGATATATCCTTTTTCACCATAGCCCCCAATGAGCTCCCAAATATCACGTGGCAGAATCCAAGACAACAGTCTTAGCAAACTCTGCCGAGAAGCAGTGTGTGGAACTCTGTGTGGTGAAGTCGCATATCAGAAAGGAATCTCTCAGAAAGCTTCCCTCTAGTTATTAGGTGATGATATTTCCCTTTTCACCGTGGGCCCCAAAGGGCTCCCAAATATCACCTTGCAGATTCTAGGAAAAGAGTGTTAGCAAACTGCTTCCTGAGGACAAAGATGTAACTCTGTGAGACGAATTCACAGATCACAAAGAAGTTTCTCAGAAAGCTCCTTTCCCGTTTTTAACTGATGATATTTCCTTTATCAGCATAGGTCTCAAAGATTCCAGAGTAGAACTTCTCAGTTTCCCCAAAGACATGTTAGTGGCCTGCTCCATGAAACTTAAGTGTAACTCTGTGAGATGAATTCACACATCACAGAGAATTTTCTAAGAAAGCTTCTTTCCAGTTTTCCTCTGAGGACACTTGCTTTGTCTCCGTAACCTTCATTGCGCTAAGAAGAATCTCATTGCAGATTCCAAGCAAACTGTCTTAGCAAACTGATAGCTGTAGTGAAACGTGTAGCTCTGTGAGTTGCACTCTCACATAGCAATGCAGTTTATCAGAATGCTTCTTGCCACTTTCTGTCTGAAGATATATCCTTTTCACCATAGCCATCAATGAGCTCCCAAATATCACGTGGCAGAATCCAAGACAACAGTCTTAGCAAACTCTGCCGAGAAGCAGTGTGTGGAACTCTGTGTGGTGAAGTCACATATCAGAAAGGAATCTCTCAGAAAGCTTCCCTCTAGTTATTATGTGATGACATTTCCCTTTTCAACGTGGGCCCCAATGGGCTCCCAAATAACACCTTTCAGATCCAAGGAAAAGAGTCTTAGCAAACTGCTTCCTGAGGACAAAGATGTAACTGTGTGAGACGAATTCACAGATCACAAAGAAATTTCTCAGAAAGCTTCTTTCCCGTTTTTAACTGATGATATTTCCTTTATCAGCATAGGCCTCAAAGCCTTCCAGAGTACAACTTCTCAGTTTCCCCAAAGACAGTGTTAGTGGCCTGCTCCATGAAATATAAGTGTAACTCTGTGAGATGAATTCACACATCACAGAGAAGTTTTTAAGAAAGCTTCTTTCCAGTTTTCCTCTGAGGACACTTGCTTTTTCACCATAAGCTTCATTGCGCTAAGAAGAATGTCATTGCAGATTCCAAGCAAACTGTCTTAGCAAACTGATAGCTGAAGAGAAACGTGTAACTCTGTGAGTTGCACTCACAAATAGCAATGCAGTTTCTCAGAATGCTTCTTGCCACTTTCTGTCTGAGGATATATCCTTTTTCACCATAACCCTCAATGAGCTCCCAAATATCACTTTGCAGAATCCAAGACAACAGTCTTAGCAAACTCTGCGGAGAAGCAGCGTGTGGAACTCTGTGTGGTGAAGTCACATATCAGAATGGAATCTCTCAGAAAGCTTCCCTCTAGTTATTATGTGATGATATTTCCTTTTTCACCATGGGCCCCCAATGGGCTCCCAAATATCACCTTGCAGATTCTAGGAAAAGAGTGTTAGCAAACTGCTTCCTGAGTACAAAGATGTAACTCTGTGAGACCAGTTCACGGATCACAAAGAAGTTTCTCAGAAAGCTTCTTTCCCGTTTTTAACTGATGATATTTCCTTTACCAGCGCAGGCCTCTACGCCTTCCAGAGTAGAACTTCTCAGTTTCCCCAAAGACAGTGTTAGTGGTCTGCTCCATGTAATATAAGTCTAACTCTGTGAGTTGAATTCACACATCACAGAGAAGTTTCTAAGAAAGCTTCTTTCCAGTTTTACTCTGAGGACACTTGCTTTGTCACCGTAAGCTTCATTGCGCTAAGAAGAATCTTATTGCAGCTTACAAGCAAACTGTCTTAGCAAACTGATAGCTGCAGAGAAACGTGTAACTCTGTGAGTTGCACTCACACATAGCAATGCAGTTTCTCAGAATACTTCTTTCCACTTTCTGTCCGAGGATATAACTTTTTCACCATAGACCTCAATGAGCTCCCAAATGTCACTTTGCAGAATCCAAGAAAACAGTCTTAGCAAACTCTGCCGAGAAGCAGTGTGTGGATCTCTGTGTGATGAAGTCACATATCAGAAAAGAATCTCTCAGGAGGCTTCCCTCTAGTTATTATGTGATGGTATTTCCTTTTTCACCATGGGAGCCCAATGGGCTCCCAAATATCACCTTGCAGATTCTAGGAAAAGAGTGTTAGCAAACTGCTTCCTGAATGCAAAGATGTAACTCTGTGAGACCATTTCCAGAACACAAAGAAGTTTCTCAGAAAGCTTCTTTCCCGTTTGTAACTGATGATATTTCCTTTATCAGCACAGGACTCAACGCATTCCAGAGTACAACTTCTCAGTTTCCCCAAAGACAGTGTTAGTGGCCTGCTCCATGAGACATAAGTGTAACTCTTTGAGTTGAATTCACACATCACAGAGAAGTTTCTAATAAAGCTTCTTTCCAGTTTTCCTCTGAGGACACTTGCTTTGTCACCATAAGCCTCATTGCGCTAAGAAGAATCCCATTGCAGATTCCAAGCAAACTGTCTTAGCAAACTGATAGCTGAAGAGAAGCGTGTAACTCTGTGAGTTGCACTCACACATAGCAATGCAGTTTCTCAGAATACTTCTTGCCACTTTCTGTCTGAGGATATAACCTTTTTCACCGTAGCCCTCAATGAGCTCCCAAATATCACTTTGCAGAATCCAAGACAACAGTCTTAGCAAACTCTGCCGAGAAGCAGTGTGTGGAACTCTGTGTGGTGAAGTCACATATCAGAATGGAATCTCTCAGAAAACTTCCCTCTAGTTATTACGTGATGATATTTTCTTTTTCACCATGGGCCCCCAATGGGCTCCCAAAAATCACGTTGCAGATTCTAGGAAAAGAGTGTTAGAAAACTGCTTC
>NW_022313351.1:28599-31085 GCF_002776525.5 Piliocolobus tephrosceles
TTCTCAGAAAGCTTCTTTCCCGTTTTTAACTGATGATATTTCCTTTATCAGCGCAGGACTCAAAGCCTTCCAGAGTAGAACTTCTCAGTTTCCCAAAAGACAGTGTTAGTGGTCTGTTCCATGAAATATAAGTGTAACTCTGTGAGTTGAATTCACACATCACAGAGAAGTTTCTAATAAAGCTTCTTTCCAGTTTTCCTCTGAGGACACTTGCTTTGTCACCGTAAGCCTCATTGCGCAAAGAAGAATCCAATTGCAGATTCCAAGCAAACTGTCTTAGCAAACTGATAGTTGCAGAGAATCGTGTAACTCTGAGAGTTGCACTGACACATAGCAATGCAGTTTCTCAGAATGCTTCTTGCCACTTTCTGTCTAAGGATACATCCTTTATCACCGTAGCCTTCAATGAGATCCCAAATATCACTTTGCATAATCCAAGACAACAGTCTTAGCAAACTCTGCCGAGAAACTGTGTGTGGAACTCTGTGTGGTGAAGTCACATATTAGAAAGGAATCTCTCAGAAAGCTTTGCTCTACTTATAATGTGATGATATTTCCTTTTTCACCATAGGCCCCCTTGGGCTCCCAAATATCACCTTGCAGATTCTAGGAAAAGAGTGTTAGCAAACTGCTTCCTGAGTACAAAGATGTAACTCTGTGAGACCAGTTCAAAGATCACAGAGAAGTTTCTCAGAAAGCTTCTTTCCCGTTTTTGACTGATGATATTTCCTTTATCAGCGCAGGCCTCTACGCCTTCCAGTGTAGAACTTCTCAGTTTCCCCAAAGACAGTGTTAGTGGCCTGTTCCATGAAACATAAGTGTAACTCTGTGAGATGAATTGACACATCACAGAGAAGTTTCTAAGATAGCTTCTTTCCAGTTTTACTCTGTGGACAGTTGCTTTGTCACCGTAAGCTTCTTTGCGCTAAGAAGAATCTAATTGTAGCTTCCATGCAAACTGTCTTAGGAAACTCATAGCAGAAGAGAAACGTGTAACTCTGAGAGTTGCACTGACACATAGCAATGCAGTTTCTCAGAATGCTTCTTGCCACTTTCTCTCTGCGGATACATCCTTTTTCACCGTAGCCTTCAATGAGCTCCCAAATATCACTTTGCAGAATCCAAGAGAACAGTCTTAGCAAACTCTGCCAAGTAGCAGTGTGTGGAACTCTGTGTGGTGAAGTCACATATCAGGAAGGAATCTCTCAGAAAGCTTCCCTCTAGTTATAATGTGATGATATTTCCTTTTTCACCATAGGCCCCATTGGGCTCCCAAATATCTCCTTGCAGATTCTAGGAAAAGCGTGTTAGCAAACTGCTTCCTGAAGACAAAGATGTAAGTAACTCTGTGAGACCAATTCACAGATCACAAAGAAGTTTCTCAGAAAGCTTCTTTCCAGTTTTTAACTGATGATATTTCCTTTATCAGCGCAGGACTCAAAGCCTTCCAGAGTAGAACTTCTCAGTTTCCCAAAAGACAGTGTTAGTGGTCTGCTCCATGTAACATAAGTGTAACTGTGTGAGTTGAATTCACACATCACAGACAAGTTTCTAAGAAAGCTTCTTTCCAGTTTTCCTCATAGGACACTTGCTTTGTCAAGGTAAGCCTCATTGCGCTAAGAAGAATCCCATTGCAGATTCCAAGCAAACTGTCTTAGCAAACTGATAGCTGCAGAGAAACGTGTAACTCTGTGAGTTGCACTCACACATAGCAATGCAGTTTCTCAGAATACTTCTTGACACTTTCTCTCTGAGGATGTACCCGTTTTCACCATAGCCCTCAATGAGCTCCCAAATATGACTTTCCAGAATCCAAGACAACAGTCTTGACAAACTCTGCCGAGAAGCAGTGTTTGGAATCTGTGTGGTGAAGTTACATATCAGAAAGGAATCTCTCAGAAAGCTTCCCTCTAGTTATTATGTGATGATATTTCGTTTTTCACCATGGGCCCACAAAGGGATCCCAAATATCACCTTGCAGATTTTAGGAAAAGAATGTTAGCAAACTGCTTCCTGAGTACAAAGATGTAACTCTGTGAGACCAGTTCACAAATCACAAAGAAGTTTCTCAGAAAGCTTCTTTCCCATTTTTAACTGATGATATTTCCTTTATCAGCGCAGGCCTCTTCGCCTTCCGGAGTAGAACTTCTCAGTTTCCCCAAAGACAGTGTTAGTGGTCTGCTCCATGTAATATAAGTCTAACTCTGTGAGTTGAATTCACACATCACAGAGAAGTTTCTAAGAAAGCTCCTTTCCAGTTTTCCTCTGAGGACACTTGCTTTGTCACCGTAAGCCTCATTGCGCAAAGAAGAATCCCATTGCAGATTCCAAGCAAAGTGTCTTAGCAAACTGATAGCTGAAGAGAAACGTGTAACTCTGTAATTTGCACTCACACATAGCAATGCAGTTTCTCAGAATACTTCATTCCACTTTCTGTCTGAGGATATATCCTTTTTCACCATAGGCCTCAATGAGCTCCCAAATAT
>NW_022313352.1:0-4328 GCF_002776525.5 Piliocolobus tephrosceles
AAGCTTTGTTAGGAGCAGCTGGGGAGGCCTGGCCCACCCTTCCCACAAAAGCCCCAATGTATACATATCCTTTTCATACCTTCTTGTATGTGTGGCAACATCAGTCTCAACATTCAAACTAACTTTTGAGCGGGGGTCCTTGCTGCCTTTGTAGAGCCACCAAAGTAGACCTGAAGCCTGCTGAATACTTAAGGACAGTGTATCACCAATAACCTCAAGACTGACTTCCCGTGGCTTACAATTTTTCAAGCTATGGGATGATCTCCAGGCCTCTGAATAATCATTATCACATGGAAATGGACTGCTTTTTAAGATTTCTTAAAGGAGAAGCCTCCCCAAAGTGCAGTACCTGTGACCATGGAGAAGATTAAAATGTACAGGAAAGTTCTTCCTGCAAGAGCAGAACAAGGACCAGACAGTGAACTGAAGAACTCGCTCCAACAATACACAGAGGCTTTCTTACTATTGCCCGTAGGATATCCTGTGTGTGTGTTATAGACAACTTACCACTGTTTGTTTCCAGCCGCTCCTGCTCCTAAAGGCAATTTTTATGAAAAATTCTATACTGGACTAAAGTTTTATTTGCCCATAAATACTGAACTGTGAGAAGCTGTCTATGAGCCTGATGAAGAAGACAGGTCATCTGGTGAGCCTCAAGATCAGAGCTAGATGTCATAGCTAGATAATACATTTAAAAAATTTTTTTTTTTTTTGGAAAGAAAATAAGCAAATCCCAGGTTGATGAAAACATATTGGAAAAGGCATACGCTACAGAAACTTGTGCGTGGATGTTTATCTGCCCAAAAATGTTTTTAGGAGTAGCTGTTGGTTTCTTCTCTAATATCCATTTTCCTTTTTCAAATAACCCCCTGTGTATAGTAGAATCTGTGTGACTTTGAGCGATTTTATTCCATTCTTAACTCCTGGAGTGGCACATGCGTTCCAAGGCTAAGACAGTTATTCTCAGGACTCTTCTGAGAAGTTTCATAATACAGATGCCCTTTTCTTGCTTTGGATGACATGGTGTTCAGATGGTTAACTTTGGTACTGCTATAGGCCTTTTCTTACATAAGGAATACCAGCCTGAGTCTGAAGACAAAACAGGTTGAGGAAACCTCAGAAAAATGGAGCTGGAGCACTGACCAAATGGCACCTGAAGCCCACCCTGCCTCTGCATTTATTCATTTCCATAAGTAAAATAGTTCTTTTTTAATAAGTTAGAGTTGGGTTTTTGGTTATTTGCAATTATAAGCATCCAAAGCATTGTGGATTAAGAAAAAAGACTGAGTGATAACACATCATTTCTGACAAGGAGTCTGCATAGCTCTCTCTTCTATAATACTATAAGAAAAAATTCCATCAAATGTTAAAAGACCCATGATTATCGTCTATTACTTCTAAGGCAAAATGAAAGGAAAATTCAAATTCTGAGTTATACGTAAATGTCTACTGTGTAACTAGAATTTTAAATCTTTAAAATTAAAACTCTTATTCAACATAACTAAATTGTCAATCTTCATCTGAAATCTGCTCTTATTCTCATGATACTAGCAAATGTCACCACTAATCTTAAGGCCAGAAGCTGTGGCATCACCCTTAACCTCTTGCTTTTTTCAGGCCCCATATATAATCTATCCCTGTTGATTGTAGAATTACCACCTGAATGACCCTCACTTGTTTTCTCCCACTTGTTCAAGCTATAATTATATTCTCCCTGACTTGACTTTCAAGGTCAACACCTGTTTCTTCTAATCTGGCTTCTCCAGCACAGGCACAGCAATCTTCCCATTACTCTATTCCTCTCACTCCCTGCTTTACACCCTCCAGTGCCTTCTCGTCTCTCTACAGATAAGTACAAAGCTTTCTGACATAAGTGAGCATGATATAGAATAGAAAGCCTGAACAAGTCTAGATGTCACTTGTTTCTCTTGTCTCTTTTTGCATCAGGTGCCCCTTGTAGGCAGCACTCCAGTGTGCTTGTAGTCTCCAAGTCTGACCTGAAGCTTCTAGAAGGTCTGTTTCTCATGTTGTGACCTCTGCTTTGGAGGTGCCTCACTTTGCTTTTCCTCCTGGAAAAAACCTGTCCTCACTTCACCAACAAGTCCAATTCCTCCTATTCGCCCTAAAAGTCTATTTATGTAACCTTTATCACGATTTACAATTACAGAGTTTTTACTAGATTATGTGATTATTTGATTTATATATGTCTTCTCCAGTATGCTTTAAACTTCCTGAAGGCCGGATAGATATCCGTTTATCTGCGTTCATATAGGATTGTCTGAGGTAAAGGGGATACTCAATAAATATTTTCTAAACAAATGAATGAACATAGTCCAGGGTGATAAGTGAAGTGCATTTTTTCTTTTGATTAAGCAACAAAAATTACCCCTGTTTGACCTTCCTTCCAATAACATTATCAATTCTATCACAAACTTTGAAGACAAGCACATGTGGGTTGAATGTATGTGATGAATCCCAGCAAAAGCCCTACAAAATTGAATATAGCCTAAAGGAAGGATATGTTATGTGTGACAGAAGAAAGATTGCCAATTTAAAAATCAGAATAGCAAAGTCCCAGGTGTCTTGTTGTACCATACATTAGCCATGTAGCTGTCTTAGTCAGCTCAAGCTGCCATAACAAAAAGAGCATAAACTCTGTGGTTTATAAACAATAAGCTATTATTTCTCACAGTTCTGGAGGGTAAAAGTTCAAGATCAAGGTACAAGCAGATGGGGTGTCTGGTGCAGGCCCACGTTTTGGTTCATAGACTGTAGCTTCTTGATGTCTTCTCCCATGGTAGAGGGAGGAAGGCAGTTCTCTGGGGTCTCTTTTTTAAAGACACTAATCCTGTCCATAAGGGCTGCCCCCTTATGACTAAATTACCTCCCAAAGGCCGTAATTTCTAAGACCATTGCCTTGGGTTGGAATTTGAACATATAAACCCTGGGGAGGACACAAACATTCAGAACATAGCAGTGTCTTATAAAAAAGCATAGTTCTCCAAAGCCTCAGTTTCTTCTTCAATAAAGTGAACATAAGAACCCATCGAACTCAACCAATGGGGTTACTTATATAATGTGTTCACTTTAAAAAAGAAAATCCAGGCAGTTTTCCAAATAGACTTCAGTTGTCTCATTTTCTTTAGGCAAAGGTGGACACCCCAATCATGGGTGAAAACCTTTCTTGGAACCCCAGAAACCTGTTGTTCTTATTTCTACAGTGGTATTTTCTCCATTATGCCTATTAGAACCACAAATTTTCTTCCTGGAATACTCTTGTGAGTTTACTTCTCCTGATACTATAGAAAGTGACTCATATGCAAGTCAACCAATATGTTGCCAGGTTGAGCACAAAGGGACTTATACCATCTTATATGAACACTAAAGAATCTCAGGCATACAAGGAAGAGACATGCACTTTGAAGGAATATAGTTGAACTTCACATACTGCTTCTACATGACTATCTGTGACCTTCGACAATCATCATTCTCAACTACATCAAAGTTCTGTGAGGATAAGAAATAATGGGTCTAAAACCCAGCAGAGGTTCTACTAGGCAGTATGTGAAAAACAAATGTTAACCATAGCTGTTCTGTTATTATAGATATTGCTGATCACCTTCCTCACATTCATGATATAGAAAAATTTAGAAATAATCAGTCTATGGTATAACCATGTTGTATACTTCTTTATTAATAACTGTATATGGTATTGCAACTCACTTAAAATTTAATAAAGACTTCTGCTTTATATGGATTACCTAAGTGTTTGTGTTTCTCAAACCTCAGAGGAAAATACTTTGTAATTTCTCTACCTAGGAGGTCACATTTGCCCAACATGAAGTAAGAATGTGACTGGGCTTCAAACTCAAGCAATGTGATTATAGAATACCTTGACCGCTATTCTGATTATTTCGCAATCCTTGATATGTATCCCTATACAAGCATCCGTCCTGATTCTATAGTTTCATAAGTCATGTGATTCTCAAAGTTGAATGGCATCAGTGCAACTTTTCGCTATAAAGATGAATATGATACAGTCCTTGTTACCAACACTCTTCTAAATAAAACATGATACAAGACGTATGTTTTTAAGTGTGATGATGCATGCATACACAACAAATGCGAATTACAAAAAGGAAAATTCCCATATTTCATCGTTTATTACTGGAGAGATCTGATGTTGTGCCTGTAAATTGCTGGTTCAACAAGCTCCCTCAATGATTTATTTTTTAAATCAGCAGAACCCTGGATAACAGTTTGACAAGCTGTGTGCCCTTAGCCTTGCAAGTATTAGGAATTCCATGAAAAATTAGTGGATTTGATTG
>NW_022313354.1:0-3128 GCF_002776525.5 Piliocolobus tephrosceles
GTAGGATAGAAACCCCGCCGCTCAGGGTCTCACAGTTGGTGAAGTAACTGATTCTTTTCTTGGCAGGGGGGAGATGAACAGTCTCTTTAATAAATGCTACTGAAAAAATCTGCATATCTACATTCAGAAAATTGAAATTAGACCTTATCTCACACCACTTACAAAAATCAAACCAAAATGGTTTAATGACTTAAATGTAGGCCCTGAGACTGCGAGACCACTAGAAAAAAAAAGTGGGAAAAAAAACTTCCTGATATTAGTTAGGGCAATGATTTATTATTATGATTATTATTATTATTATTATTATTATTATACTTTAAGTTCTAGGGTACATGTGCACAATGTGCAGGTTTGTCACGTATGTATACATGTGCCATGTTGGTGTGCTGCACCCATTAACTCATCATTCACATTACGTATATCTCCTAATGCTATCCCTCCCCTCTCCCCACTCCCCACAGTAGGCCCCAGTGTGTGATGTTCCCCTTCCTGTGTCCAAATGATCTCATTGTTCAATTTCCATCTATGAGTGAGAACATGCAGTGTTTGGCTTTCTGTTCTTGCGATAGTTTGCCGAGAATGATGGTTTCCAGCTGCATCCATGTCCCTACAAAGGACACGAACTCATCCTTTTAATGGCTGCATAGTATTCCATGGTGTATATGTGCCACATTTCCTTAATCCAGTCTGTCACTGATGGACATTTGGGTTGATTCCAAGTCTTTGATATTGTGAATAGTGCTGCAATAAACATACGTGTGCGTGTGTCTTTATAGCAGCATGATTTATAATCCTTTGGGTATATACCCAGTAATGGGATGGTTGGGTCAAATGGCATTTCTAGTTCTAGATCCTTGAGGAATCGCCACACTGTCTTCCACAATGGCTGAACTAGTTTACAGTCCCACCGACAGTGTAAAAGTGTTCCTATTTCTCCACAGCCTCTCCAGCACCTGTTGTTTCCTGATTTTTTGATGATTGCCATTCTAATTGGTGTGAGATGGTATCTCATTGTGGTTTTGATTTGCATTTCTCTGATGGTGAGTGATGATGACCATTTTTTCATGTGTCTGTTGGCTGTATGAATGTCTTCTTTTGAGAAATGTCTGTTCATATCCTTTGTCCACTGTTTGATGGGGTTTTTTGTTTTTTACCTTGTGAATTTGTTTGAGTTCTTTGTAGGTTCTGGATATTAGCCCTCTGTCAGATGAGTAGATTGCAAAAATTTTCTCCCATTCTGTAGGTTGCCTGTTCACTCTGATGGTAGTTTCTTCTGCTGTGCAGAAGCTCTTTAGTTTAATTAGATCCCGTTTGTCAATTTTGGCTTTTGTTGCCATTGCTTTTGGTGTTTTAGACATGAAGTCCTTGCCCATGCCTATGTCCTGAATGGTATTACCTAAGTTTTCTTCTGGGGTTTTTATGGTTTTGGGTTTAACATTTAAGTCTCTAATCCATCTGGAATTCATTTTTGTAGAAGGAGTAAGGAAAAGATCCAGTTTCAGCTTTCTACTTATGGCTAGCCGATTTTCCCAGCATCATTTATTAAATAGGGAATCCTTTCTTCATTTATTGTTTTTCTCAGGTTTATCAAAGATCAGATGGTTGTAGATGTGTGGTATTATTTTTGAGGGCTCTGTTCTGTTTCATTAGTCTATATCTCTGTTTTGGTACCAGTACCATGCTGTTTTGGTTACTGTAGCCTTGTAGTATAGTTTGAAGTCAGGTAGCATGATGCCTCTCCAGCTTTGTTCTTTTGTTTTAGGATTTTCTTGGCAATGTGGGGTCTTTTTTGGTTCCATATGAACTTTAAAACAGTTTTTTCCAATTCTGTGAAGAAAGTTATTGGTAGCTTAATGGGGATGGCATTGAATCTATAAATTACATTGGACAGTATGGCCATTTTCACAATATTGATTCTTCCTATCCATGAGCATGGTACGTTCTTCCATTTGTTTGTGTCCTCTTTTATTTCACTGAGCAGTTGTTTGCAGTTCTTCTTGAAGAGGTCCTTTACATCCCTTGTAACTTGGATTCCTAGGTATTTTATACTCTTTGAAGCTATTGTGAATGGGAGTTCATTCATGATTTGGCTCTCTGTTTGTCTGTTACTGGTGTATAAGAATGCTTGTGATTTTTGCACATTGATTTTGTATCCTGAGACTTTACTGAAGTTGCTTATCAGCTTAAGGAGATTTTGGGCTGAGATGATGGGGTTCTCTAAATATATAATCATGTCATCTGTAAACAGGGACAATTTGACTTCTTCTTTTCCTAACTGAATACCCTTGATTTCTTTCTCTTGCCTGACTGCCCTAGCCAGAACTTCCAACACTGTGTTGAATAGGAGTGGTGAGAGAGGGCATCCCTGTCTCATGCCAGTTTTTGAAGGGAATGCTTCCAGGTTTTGCCCATTCAGTATGATATTGGCTGTGGGTTTGTCATAAATAGCTCTTACTATTTTGAGATACGTTCCATCAATACCGAATTAATTGAGAGTTTTTAGCATGAAGGGATGTTAAATTTTGTCAAAGGCCTTTTCTGCATCTATTGAGATAATCATGTGGTTTTTGTCTTTGGTTCTGTTTACATGCTGGATTATGTTTATTGATTTGCATATGTTGAACCATCCTTGCATCCCAGGGATGAAGCCCACTTGATCATGGTGGATAAGCTTTTTGATGTGCTGCTGGACTCAGTTTGCCCGTATTTTGTTGAGGATTTTTGCATCAATGTTCATCAGGGATATTGGTCTAAAATTCTCTTTGTTGTTGTTGTTGTTGTTTTTGTTGTGTCTCTGCCAGGCTTTGGTATCCAGATGATGTTGGCCTCATAAAATGAATTAGGGAGGATTCCCTCTTTTTCCATTGATTGGAATAGTTTCAGAGGGAATGGTACCAGCTCCTCCTTGTACCTGAAGTAACTGACTCTTGCGAGGTCATGTTCCTCTGGGTGATGTGGGATGTCACAGGACCAATAAATATGGACTGAAGCCCATCATATCACTTCTTTTTTTGTAAACAAGCTCCATCATCAGTAGTAATTGTATGATAGCAGAGAATAAGAACTCAGCAAATGTAAATAATTTGATGTTATGAGAATCATATGAAGGGGAGTCCATATTCCAATAT
>NW_022313356.1:0-1263 GCF_002776525.5 Piliocolobus tephrosceles
GGTGGGGACAATCACACAAGAATGCCATTCTCTCATTCCCAGCAAGGGATTTCAGATCCTTCAAACACAGTATACCTGCATCAGATAGGATCAACAGAAACCTGAGTACCATGGTGCCCACAGCTGAAAATGACCCCATAAGCCCTGATTTATCACATCCCCTCTTTCCACATACAGGTATGAAACAGGTTGGGTACCACGATGCAGGCCTATGATCCCAGCACTTTGGGAGGCCGAGGTGGGAGGATCGCTTGAGACCAGGCAGCAGAGTGAGATCTCGTCTCAAAATAAACCAATAATAATAAAATAAAAAGATCTAGGCTGGGCACGAATCCCAGCACTTTGAGAGGCTGAGGCGGGCAGATCACCTGAGGTTGGGAGTTTGAGACCAGCCTGACCAACATGGAGAAACCCCATTTCTACTAAAAATGCCAAGTTGGCTGGGTGTGGTGGCACATGCCTGTAGAGGCCAAGGCAGGAGAATTGCTCGAAAAGGCAGAGGTTGCAGTGAGCCAAGATTACACCACTGCACTGCAGTTTGGGCAACAAAAGCAAAACTCTATCTCCAAAAAAAAAAAAAAAAAATCTGTGAGCAACTCAAGGACAGCGTGGCCTTCCCATTTCTGTTATTTGTGCCAGCACTTAACACAGTGCTTTGCACCCACAGGTTGCTCATATGACGGGAAAAGTGGTTCTATCTACATTTTGATTTCTATGAAACACCATCAATTTATGCTTCCTGAGACATCATGAACACAGGTAAGCATGAGAGGACATGATTGCCTCCTCCCAACTCAGCCTTCGTCGTCCGTCGGCAGCCTCTTGACTGGTCCTCCTGCTGCCAGGCCCCTTGTGCTCTTCCTTCCTCCAGCTGCCTGAGTGATCTCTCCAAACACTAACCTGCTTTTTCTTACCCCCTCCTTTATGACGCCCCAGATGTTGTGTCCAAAAGGCTCTCTGGCAGCCTCTTCCTTAGCTCTCCCATAAAGGCTGAGTCACAAGGGCCTACTCTACAGATACCATTCCCTTAGAAATTTGTGCAGGGCCACAGTACTCTTCTCAGCACAGGACTTACAGCCATGGTTTTATGTGTCTGTCTTCCCAACATGGAGGAAGTTCCTGAAGGCTGGAAATTACGTCTTAATCATCTTTTTATGACCAGTGTCTAGCACAGTGCCTGGCATACATTAGGAGCACAGTAAATGTGAACCTGAATGAATAAAGCCTCAGTCACTGTGTTCCCTGTTTTCCTATTTGCTCTCC
>NW_022313357.1:0-28156 GCF_002776525.5 Piliocolobus tephrosceles
ATGGGACCTACTGGATGGTTTTGAGGTCATGAGAACTCTATCCCCATGAAGAGATTAACGCTGATTATAAAAAGTTTGAGGCTGAGATTTCAATCTTTTCCTTTCTCTCATCCTCACTTTGCCCTTCCACCATGGAACAATGCTACAAGAAAACCCTCACCAGATGTTTACTCCTCACCTTTGGACTTCCCAGCCTCCAATACTGGGAGCCAATAAGTTTCTGTTCATTTTAAAGTACTCAGTCTCAGATATTCTTTTATAGTAGCACAAAACAGACTAAAGCATTGTCATTATAAAGATTTGTGATTTTGCAATTAGATTGTGTGTGTGTGTGCATACCCTATTGGGGAAAAGGAAATATCATGAAACTAGAAGAACTAATTATTACAATTGTTTTCATGAATTTTCAAGTGGCATTAAGTAACTTTAACTTTTAGCATCAATTTGTTGGTTTCTGTTCCCTAGGTTGGCTGGGGAAAAGGCATGTGTTATGGTGAAGTGGTGCTTTGTAAAAGGCAATTAGACTTTCCTGGCTCCTGTTACACAAACTGTCCTCAGAAATGCCAACTTGCTTTATGAGATGGTAAATTTTATGTCACCTTGACTGAGCTATGGGATGCCCATATACTAGTATAACATTATTCTGGGCATTTCTGTCAGGGTATTTTTGAATGAGTGTAACATTCAAGTTGGCATATTGAATAAAGTAGACTTTCCTCTATAATGTAGGTAAGCCTGAGTAAAACAAAAAGCTGACCCTCCACTGAGTAAGAGGGAATTCCTCCTGCCTGTCAGACTTTTATAGCTGGTACATTGAATTTTTTTTTTTTTTCCAGACTGGAACTACACCATCAGCTTTCCTGGGTCTCCAGTCTGCCATCAGCACATCTTGAGACTTGTCAGACTCCATATATATATATATATGTTTATATTTAAACATATATGCATACATGTGGTTATTTGTGTATGTGTGTGTATCCTATGGTACCATTTCTATGGAGAACTCTAAATTTAATTCTGGTAATTTTCCATGTTTGACTTTTTAAGGTCAACTATGTTATTTGTGTAACTATGTGTAAGACTTTGTTCTTGTTATTCCACTTTGTGGAGAAAGCCTGGTTTGGACTTTTTTTCTGGAAGTGCCTGTTTAGTAATTACTGCAACCAGGTATGCTCTCTTGATTGGGCCTAACAAAGAATGCATTTGATTTCTCTGAATATTTATATGAATAATTTTTTAAACTATATATTGTATTTTCTATCCATTAAGTCAGTAGTGGATAAACTGTAGCCCAAAGGCCGAAGTCACTCTGTCACTCATTTTTCTGGTAAAGCTTTATTGGAACACAGCCATCGCCATTATTTATGTACCTGTTGTCAATGGCTAGTTTTGCCCTACAAGGATAGGGCCAAACAGTTGTAACAAACACTAAAAGCCAAACATATTTAAAATTTGGTCCTGAATAGACAAAAGTTTGCTGATCCTCACGTTAAATAAATCTCTAGATAGTTCATTTATATCCCTGTAGATATACTGTCTACTAAGCAAGGAAAACGGCCTCATCTTCCATATACCCTGTGCTTCCATTATCCCCTAATGGACCTCATGGCATGGCAGATGATTAAATATGATAGTGATCTGATTTCTTGACTTGAAGATGAAACAAAAGGAAGTAGGGAGGAGAAAAAGACCAGGGATATTTAGAAAGTGTAATATGTTTTCTTGGGGGCTAAGAAGCTTCCGTGTTGTACTGTAGTGTTTTTTATTATTATTATTATTCCAAAGAACACAAAATAATGTGCTTTCTTAGAGCAGAATCAATGTTTTCATTTTTCAAGTTACTAACAGCAACCACAGTTTTTTGCTTAGAGTAGGTGTCCCAGAAATGTGTGTAACGAATGAATAAAAATGAGTAACCTAGGCAAATGTTCTAAGGCCAGAAACACCATGGTTGAGAGCTCAGTGCTATATAAAAGGCAAAGGAGGGAATGGTGAGAAATCAGGTCAGAATACTAAGTATAAATCATATTATGAAAGACCTACAAAACTAAATGAAAGAATTTGATTGTATTATTTAGGTGATGGCATGACCATTGGAGAATATTAATTAGAGGAGTACTATGGGTTGAGTTGTGTTTATATAGAACACCTTAAAAGGTCAATATTAGAATATTAGAATAAATGTATGAAATAAGAAATGGAGAAATAGAGAAATATTATGTGCCTCTTAAAGCAAATAAAAATATACTAAATATTTGACAAATAACTAAATATAAAAATTAAAAGTATATTTTAAATTCATTTATACATTCATTTATAGAACTAAATAAATCACCCCCATAGAAAAACAGGTAGAGGAAGTAGAATCACTTTATTAGAATGTTTGGAAAGGGTTATGTAATTCACAACAACTGCATGTCTCTATATCCTCTAACAAGAGATTACACCTTATTCATGTAAGTTGCACCTTGCTGAAAACATGTTCCCCTAGGAAGTTTTAATTGACTTCTACTTTGTATGTCAGAGAGAAATATAAATCTCCAAATTAGTAGAGCATAATGATAAAATTTTGCCTTATGTTTCAAATTCTCTAAAAGTCAGTTTGATACCTTAACAATGGCAATACTAATATCATACTGAATGGGCAAAAGCTGGAAGCATTTCCCTTAAAAACCGGCACGAGACAAGGATGCCCTCTCCACCACTCTTATTCAACATAGTATTGGAAGTTCTAGCCAGGGCAATCAGGAAAGAGAAAGAAATAAATGGTATTCAACATAGGAAGAGAGGAAGTCAAATTGTCTTTGTTTCCATTTACATGATCCTATATCTAGAAAATGCCATCAACTCAGCCCAAAAGCTTCTTAAGCTGACAAGCAACTTCAGCAAATTCTCTAGATACAAAATCAGTGTGCAGAAATCACAAGCATTCCTGTACACCCACAACAGACAAAGAGCCAAATCATGAATGAAGTCCCATTCACAATTGTCACAAAGAGAAGAAAATACCTAGGAATATAGCTAACAAGGGACGTGAAGGACCTCTTCAAGGAGAACTACAAACTACTGCTCGAGGAAACCAGAGAGGACACAAACTGATGGAAAAATATTTCATGCTTATGGCTCATGAATAAGAAGGATCAATACCATGAAAACGGCATTAGAGCTCAAAACAATTTATAAATTCAATGCTATCCCCATTAAACTACCATTGACTTTCTTCACAGATTGGAAAAATAACTATTTTAAAATTCACATGGAACCAAAAAAGAGCTTGTATAGCCAGGACAATCACAGACCAAAAAAACAAAGTTGGAGGCACCATGCTACTTGACTTGAAATTATACTACAATGCTACAGTAACCAAAACAGCATGGTACTGGTACAAAAACAGGCACATAGACCAATGGAACAGAATAGAGAACTCAGAAATAAAACCGCACCTCTACAACCATGTGATCTTTGACAAACCTGACAAAAACAAACAACGGGGAAAGGATTCCCTATTTAATAAATGGTGCTGGGAAAACTGGCTAGCCACATGCAGAAAATTGAAACTGTACCCTTTCCTTAAACCTTATACAAAAATTAACTCAAGATGGGTTAAATTTAAATGTAAAACCCAAAACTATAAAAATCCTAGAAGAATATCTAGGCAATACCATTCTGAAAATAGGCATGGGCAAAAGATTTTATGATGAAATCACCAAAAGCAATTGCAACAAAAGCAAAAATTGACAAATGAGATCTCATTAAACTAAAGAGCTTCTGCACAGCAGAAGGAATTATCATCAGAATTAACAGGCAACCTACAGAATGGGAGAACATTTTTGCAATATACCGGTCTGACAAAGGTCTAATATCTGGAATCCACAAAGAACTGAAACAAATTTACAAGAAACAAAAACAAACAACCCCATTTAAAAGTAGGCAAAGGACACGAACAGACACTGCCCAAAAGAAGACATACACGCAACATACAACATAGACATACAACGGTGTAACCAAACACCACGTTCTCACTTTTAAGTGGGAGCTGAACAATTTTGTTCAGCTGTGAGAACATATGGGGCTTGGTTTTCTGTTCCTGGATACAGGGAGGGGAACAACATACACTGGGGCCTGTCAGGGGAGGTCAGACCATCAGGAAAAATAGCTAATGCATGCCGGGCTTAATATCTATATGATGGGTTGATCGGTGCAGCAAATCACCATGGCACACGTTTGCCTACGTAATCCACCTGCACATCCTGCAAGTGTAGGCTGGAACTTAAAATAAAGTACAATGGCAATGCAACCGAAAAGTAAAATGTCAAATGATTGAGTTAAAATAGAGAATCTCTTTAACTAGAAAATGTTTACTTAGAAGGTTACTAGAAACATGATAGACTTTTTCCAATTATTCATATTTTACTTGCATGAAAATATATTTAAACATAAGTAGCATTCATATAGAAGATAAGCATAACGTAGTAAAAAGGGAAGGGACTTTGGAATCAGAGAGCTGGATGTAACTTCCAGTACTATCAGGCTAAACATGTGGAATCTTTGGGCAAATCAGATACTTTTCTGTGCCTCAGTTTTGTCATCTGTGAAAGGATGGTATAATACCTTCTTAGCTATGTTCTTATAGGTATATTATAGATACTGTCTGTAAAACCAGTGTAACTAAACCAGAAAGTTCTATATAGATCACTTGAATGTATATTTTATAATTTATTCAGCTAAGTTTAAGTACACATCAAATTTATAGTTTTCATTTGTAAAAGAAAATATGCATCTACATAATACACTGATGAATCAGTTTCCATAAAAGTTACCCCATGTATGTTTCAACAAGACAAATAAAAATTCTCAGTGATATCAGACGCCATTTACCTTTTTACTTCCAAAGACTCTAAGTTTTTACCAACTTTTTCTGTCATTATATCATGCGTAAGGGAGACAATATTGATGATGTTTTAAAAATCATTTATTTCATACTTTTTATTTGAATGCTCAAAGAAAACAAAATAAGTGCTCTCGGCTGGGTGTGATGGTGCACACCTGTAATCCCAGCACTTTGGGAGGCCGAGGCGGGTTGATTACCTGAGGTCAGGAGTTCAAGACCAGCCTGGCCAACATGGCGAAACCCCGTCCTTGCTAAAAATACAAAAATTAACTGGGTGAAGTGGCAGGATCCTGTAATCCCAGCTACTCAGGAGGCTGAGTGAGGCAGGAAAATCACTTGAACTCAGGAGGCAGAGGTTGCAGTGAGCCGAGATTGTGCCACTGCACTCCAGCCTGGGTAGCAGAGCAAGACTGTCAAAAACAAAACACAACACAACAAACAAACAAACAAAAAACAACAACAAAAAAAGTGTGTTCTCTGGGAGTTATTGTCATATTCTGATTTTATTTTTTATGTTCACCCTCCCCGCAAAAAAACTACCATGATGCATGATGAATGCTGTGTAAGATTTCAGCTTTTGTAATGCATTTACTGAGACCTGTTAGAATTTCTATACACTCTTGCATAGTATTTCTTCCAATTAGTTTTATTTGTGGCTTTGGGGACCTTCTTTTATATTGCAGATTTTACATAAAGTAACCAGGAATTGTTCTCATGTAAATTATTGAGAGAATCCTATGCCACCTTTTTCAAAGAAAAATGAAGGAGGGAACTTTATATTATAATCTCATTTAAAATGTTCGAATATCCCCATATGAATGAAAATCACCCGAATGTTACTTTCTGCTACTAAAATGTCACTTTCTAATTATTATTACCTTTATTATTATTGAGATGGAGTCTTGCCCCGTCACCCAGGTTGGAGTGCAATGGTGTGATCTCAGCTCACTGTAACCTCCACTCCCTATGTTCAAGCGATGCTCCTGCCTCAGCCTTCCAAGCAGCTGGGACTACAGGCACGTGCCACTATGCCTGGCTAATTTTTGTATCTTTAGTAGAGACAGGGTTTCCCCATGTTGCCCAGGGTGGTCTCGAACTCTTGACCTTGCGATCCTCCTCGGCCTCCCAACGTGCTAAGATTACAGGCGTGAGCCACCGCGTTCTGCCTCTATTTTTTTTTTTTGTCTGTGGCCAATTAGTCGAGTTACTTGAATCAACAGGCTAATGAATTCTGATTATTTGTTCCATCCTTACCGAGACCTGCTAAATTTAGTTCAATCCTGCATTAATCCTCATCACTATCCCCAACCAACTGCTGTGCAAAGAAGTGCCAGTTATACTTTTCCTCACTAAGGTAAAATACAAATTAAAGAAAAATAGCATCATTAGGTTTTTATTTACATAATGAAGTGGCTAAACGTTTATCGATTTAAATGTATACTTCAAACTCTATGTATAGTGTATGCTTCTAGGTAATAGCAATTTGGATCAGACAGATAGCAACTGCTCAGTAGGCATATATGGCTACTGGCTAATTACACTGGGGAGTCAGAATTAAATCCTTGCCCTAATATCCCAAAAGAAGAAGATTATAGCCCCATCAGATAAACTGTGTGTAGAATGAAGAAAATGCAATGTGCTAGGCAACATTGGTGACTCTTGATAACTTAGTGAGTGAGAAGGTAGAATCAAAGCACTTTTCTCATTTGTTGACTTCAAGGAAATATTGCTGGAAAAGAAAAGGAGAATCAGTGGAAAAATACCCACATGGTTTTGTAGACAAGAAAAAACATATTAGAAATTCCACACAAGCAACTACCATATCTTACAGGAAAAGAAATCACCCATATATGTAGAAGATATATGGAAAAAATAGATTTCTTTTAATGCTAATTTGAAAAATGATTTCTTAATGCAGAACAATCAAATATCTCTGTAACCTTTATCCAAAGCTTACATTTCATTCATATCAATTATTGCTTTTGGAAAACATGTCTCCTTGGAGAGCTGCCATTTTTTTTGTACAACAGCAGACTAAGATATAAATCATCCAGTTAGTAGTTTACATTGATCTAGTTTCATGTAGCAAATTTCATCAAGAAAAGCCAGTCCCATAACAGCTTCCATGAAACAAAATCACACGAAATGCCAAATAGCCAAGTTGAAAAATAGAGATTTTTTTCATTTGATATTTTTAAATAGATTTTTTAATGTGTACATTTTGCTTTTATGAAACGTTATTTAGGAAATAACAGCAGTGAAAGATACGGTGACAATCTATTAGAGTAGAAAGGGCATGGTCTTTGGAATCAAAATGAGCTGGGTTTAACTTCAGCATTATCACAGTCTACCTGGGTGGCTTTGGGCATGTTATTTAACTTTTTCTGCTTAAATTTCTCCATCTGCAAATTGATGATATGTGTTTATTTAGAAGGATCCTCACATAAATTTGAGATAATACATGTAGAATACCTAATATCTGTAAAAGTTGAGTGAATATAAAGTGTCTATATTTAATAGGCTTTCAAAATATTATAATAGCTATTCACATAGATAATGAGTTCTGATTCTGTGTAACTTTTTTATGTAAGAAAAAAATGTAAGTGTAACCTCAAAAGAAAACCGTAATGAACCTTCTCATAGATAATTTGAGGGTTTTATTCATCTCTTCAACTAAATTCAAAAGTACATTAGTGTTATTGTTTTCATTAGTACTAAACAAATACACATCTCGGCATTATGAGGAAGAATCAATTTTTATACAAGTCACCCCCAGAGTAATTTCAGTGGGATGGAAAAAACATTGCAATGCAATCAACTGTAATCTGTATCTTTTCTTCTAAAGAACCAAAGTTCTTCACCACTATTATTGGCAAAGTCATTATGCAAAAGTGAGAGAAAATTGAAGGTGCTCCTTTAAATCCTACTTATTTCCTTTCTTTCTTTTTTTTTTTTTTCTTTCCTTTAGGTTCTCAAAGAAATACAGTGAAGTTTCTCTGTCCTTTATCTCTGTAGTATGAAAGTATTTTATTCTTCATCTTTCCTCTGAAATATCCACGTAACTGTTTCCATAGCTGTTGAACGCTGAGTCCATTACGGCTCTTTGTGGCGTCACACCTCAAGTATTTGTAATTATCTTACTAAAATCCACTGGATCACCAGTAATCAAACTATTGGTGATAAACAACCACCTCTAAAAATCCCAATCTATCACAGTCCGAAACATTTTAAAAAGTTAAATGAATTACTAGAAAAAACTAAACAATAAAAATCTATGAAATAAAACCCAAGATTTTTCATGTTTTATATCCAACAAGGCATACTAAATGGTAATATAATCACAACCAACACTACATAGGGAAATAATTAAATATCTATTTAGTCATTTATTGCAAATGCAAGTAGTCAATGACTAGAGAAAATATACACAAACTTCTTGTCATCATACAGATGAAACTAAATACAAATTTATGAGGGAGATGATTATTCTCCACATTAAAAGCATGCAAACACTCTCTCGGTAAATACTAATAGCAAATATTAATGAGACAAACTCACTTATTAACTTAATCTAGTTTGCATTGGCAGTAGTGCTATCCACAGACAATAATGTGTATCTAAACTGTTTCACTATTTTGTTTGATAACACTCACTAAAAAACCGGTCTCACAGTCCTGTGTTGAGAATAGAAACAGTTTTAAAGCAATTTCAATAATCTCATACGAATCACTTAAACTTTCCTTCAAAATGTAGCAAATGATGCTCTATCTTTAAAATTCATTTTCAGTATTTTATCACTAGTTGTATTTTCAACAATTAACCTTGTCAAATTAAAGTGTTTTGATGAAATAAATAGGCTTATTCTAAAATTCCTATACATAAATCTTCTCTTGGTGAAAATAAAACTCAGAATGATCTATCAATTTTTTAAGGGTTTGGTGATATCTTCTCACAGATGTGCAATGTCAAGATCACCTATATCATTAATAATTATTCCTTTTTTGAACTTTCATTTCAGGTTCAGTGGTACATATGCTGATTTGTTGTCTAGGTAAACTTGTGTCACAGGGGTTTGATGTACAGATTATTTAATCGCCCAGGTACTAAGGCTAGTACACAATAGTTATTTTTTCTGATTCTCTCCCTCCTCCCACCCTTTACCCTCAAGTAGGCCCCAGTGTCTACTGTTCCCATCTCTGTGTTCATGAGTTCTCATCATTTAGCTCCCACTTATAAGTGAGAACACGCGGTATTTGGTTTTGTTTCTGTATTAGTTTGCTCGGGAAAATAGCCTCTAGCTTCACCCATATTCCCTCAAAAGACATGAGCTCATTATTTTTTATAGCTGTATAGATTTCTACGGTGTATATGTACCACATTTTCTTTATCCAATCTGTCATTTATGGGCATTTATGTTGATTCCACATCTTTACCAATGTGATGTGGTGCAATGAACGTTAACATGCATGTGTCTTTATGGTAGACTGATTTCTATTCCTCTGGGTATATATGCAATAATGGGATTGCTGGATGGAATGGTAGTTCTGTTTTTAGCTCTTTGTGGAATTGCCATACCGCTTTCCACAATGGTTGAACTAATTTACACTCCCAACAGTGTGTAAGTATTCCCTTTTCTGTACAATCTCGCCAGCAATTTTTTTTTTTTTGACTTTTTAAGAATAGCCACTCTGTCTGGTGTGAGATGACATGTCATTGTGGTTTTGATTTGCATTTTTCTAACAATCAATGATGTTGAGGGTTTTTTTCACAAGCTTGTCGGATGCATGTATGTCTTCTTTCAATAAGTGTCTTTTCTTGTCTTTTCCCCCCTTTTAATTGGGTTTTCTCTTGTAAATTTGTGTAAGTTCCTAAGAGATGCTGGATATACTCAAAAGAAAATAAGTCAGTATACTGAAGAGATATCTGCATTCCCATGTATATTGCAGCACTAGTCACAATACCTAAGATTTGGAAACAACCAAAGTGTCTGTCAACAGATGAATAGATAAGAAAATGTGGTACCTATACACAGAGGAGAACTACTCAGCCTTAGAGAAAATGAGATTTTGTCATTTTCATGAAAACATGGATGAAACTGGAGATCACTATGTTAAGTGAAATAAGTCAGGTGCGGAAAGACAAATGTTGTGTGTTCCCATTTATTTGTGGGAAATAAAAATTAAAACAGTTGAACTCATGAAGATAGAGAGTATAAGGATAGGTACCAGAGGCTGGGAAAGGTAGTAGTGTGGGAGGATGGTAACGGGTAGAAAAATACAACTAGTTAAAATGAGTAAGATCTAGTATTTGACAGCACAACAGGGTGACTACAGGCAACAATAATTTATTGTATATTTTGAAATAACTAAAAGAGTAAAACTGGATTGTTTATAACACAAATAATGAATACATGCTTGAGATGATGGACACCCCATTTACCTTGATGTAATTTTTTTTTTTTTTTTTTGAGATGGAGTTTCACTCTTGTCACCCAGGCTGGAGTGCAATGGCACAATCTCAGCTCACTTCAACCTCTACCTCCCAGGTTCAAGCGATTCTCCTGCCTCAGCCTCCCAAGTAGCTGGGATTACAGGAGCCCACTAACATGCCCAGCTAATTTTGTATTTTTAGTAGAGATGGGGTTTCACTACATTGGCCAGGCTGGTCTCGAACTCCTCACCTCAGGTGATTCACCCACGTCGGCCTCCCAAAGCACTGGTATTACAGGTGTGAGCCACCACGCCCTGCTCCTGACATGATTCAGTACTGTATGCCTTCAGCAAAGTATCTCTTGTTCCCCATAATATATATGCCTACTATATACCTGTAAAAATTAAAAAATTACCATTTTTCAAACATGCATACTTGTTATTTTTTCAACTTTTATTTTAGATTCAGGGAGAACCTGTGTAGGTTTGTTACCTGGGTATATTGCATGATGCTGAGGTTTGAGGTACAAATGATCCTGTCACCCAGATGCTGAGCAGAGTAAACAACAGTTTTTCAAACTTTTCCCTCTAGTAGTCCTCAGTGTCTATTGTTGTCATATTTATGTCCATGGGTACTCAATGTTTAGCTTCCACTTATAAATGAAAGCATGTGGCATTTAATTTTTCTTCCTGCATTAATTTACTCAGGATAATGACCTGCAGCTGCATCCACATTGCTGAAAGGGACATAATTTTTTTCTATTCTATGACTGCGTAGTATTCCATGGTGTATATATACATTGTCTTTGTCCAGTCCACCATTGATGGATACCTAGATTGATTCCAGATTTTTGTAGTTGTGAATAGTGCTGTAATAAACATATGGGTGCATGTGTCTTTTTGGTAGAGGGATGTATTTTGTTTTGGATATATACCCAATAATAGGATAGCTGGATCAAATGGTATTTCTAAGTTTTCTGAGAAATCTCCAAACTGCTTTCCAGAGTGTATTAACTAATTTACTAATTATTGAGAAAAGCGTAAAGTGAACTTGTTTCATCATATAAAAATTAGGGTGAAAAATATAATAAAAATACTTTCTTAACTTATGAATACTATAAAATACTTTCCTAACTTATGAATACTGTAAAACTATAGTGTTATATAAACTATATATAAAATTGTACATATATAACTATACATGCTAAAAAGTTTTGATACAAATGATGTTTATAAAAACAACTTGTGTACACAAGTAAATTCTTATGCTGTTTTATAGTTTTGGGTTTCATTTAACAGATTAAACTGTCACACGAGTAGTTATATCAGACACAATGTACCCTGCAAGATGGACAACATTTACACTGATTTCATTCATATTCATTGAGACAAGTTTCCTGATTATGCACTTTGAAGATTGTAGTTAGGCTTACTACAAAAGTTTTTTAAAAACTTTTATTTTTTGTGTCATCTTGTCATGGCCCAGTAACAAACTGTTCATAGACTTGCATCAAACCACAGACCACACTAAAAGTCCTATGTGATCTGTATAGAGTTGTTGTTGTTGTTGTTGTTTGTTGCATTTGACTTCATTTGTGTGATAGAGAGCCCCCAGGTGGTATTTGATGTAGTAAAATAAACATAACTCACATGTATGATATTTTTAGATTTAGATAAACTCATTCTATATTAGATTAAAAGTATGTAGGAAATTGATATTTGCTTCTCCATTCAAGATTCTTGCATGTGACGGCATATCTGAGTTTGCTGGACCACTCTATTAACATGACAACTTGTTTTTGCAATTCATGTTCATATTTTTTTATTTAGAATATTACCTCTTTAAATACACATTTATAAGCATTATGATGTTCCAATTCTGCATTCTGTTCTGTTATTTGCTCTTTCTGCTGACTTTCTCACATACCATATTGATTCTTCAATTGACCAGTAATTTTTGTTTGTGAGTCCCTGTTCAGCTGATCTTATTCAATGAAAATCCCAAAGTACCCAAGTTGAACTTGAGCTTTTATATTTACATGTGCTTCTTTCAGGTTTCTAAGGTAGTGCTCTCTCTGTCTTTAATGTTTACAGTAGACAGAATAAGAGCCCATCCATCCCCCAAATATGCCCAGGTCTCACTTCCTAGAAGCTGTGTATATGTTACTCTATATGGCAAAGGGACGTTGCAAGTAGGGTTAATCTAAGAATCTTGGATTATCCAGGTAAGACCTATGTAATCAAAAGGGCCCTTATTCAGGGAGGCAGGAAGGTCATAGCAAGGAAAGTAGATGTCATTATAGAAATGGGGTAAAAGAGAGAGAAAGTTTTGAACGGTTACAGGCTGGACTTGAAGACGGAGGAGACTCTACAAGCCAAAGAATGCAAAGAGCCTTCAGGAGCTAGAAAAGGCAAGGAGACAAATACTTCCCTACAGCTTCCAGGAAAAAAAAAAAACTTCACCTTTTGACACCTTCATTTTAAGACTTCTGATCTTCAATAAGATAATATTCAATGTTTTATTCTGCTAAGTTTGTGGTTACAGCACATTGTTTCACTAAGTTTGTTACAGCAACAATAGAAAACTATGGCAATATGCATGCAAATCACCTCGGATCTTGTTTAAAAATATAATTTGATAGTATGCCTGGAGAATAATGACAGGGTCTGTATTTCTAACAAGCTCTTGATAGTGCAGATACTGCTACATGTTTGTGGATCCAACTTTTAGCATCAGAAAGTAGGATAATATTATCTTGAGAAGGCATTCAATAAAATTTGCTATTATTGAGTTTTCACAGAATATACAGGTCATTAAAATTCAAATCTCAAACACCATGTGAAGACATTTTCTTTTAGCACTATTCATGTAGATGAGCTCCCTAACTTTATGAAGGGATCTCATCTCACTTCTCTTCTGGTATAAACTGAATGAGCTTCCTTTGTCTCCTGAAGAATATTTAAAACTCAAGGCACTAAGTTTATGGTATATGCAAACACAATGCCATGCATATACCATGAGTATCTCCTCAATGATATCTGTGTGCCTTTTGGTAATTCTTGCCGGTATGAACAATTAATTGCTAATTTAAACTTTTGGGTCCTAAATAACAGTAATAATTTTGAAAAGTAAAAGTCAATATCAAAGAGATTAAGAGATTGATATAACGTACATGTGGACTTCTTTATATGTTTGAATTAAAGAAATGAAGTTATGGATAAATAGTGAAATCTACATTTTCCATTAATTTCAGTCACTAATTTAAGTCTCTTGTAGATGCACTAAACCATGAACCATATTTACATATTTAATTATATTAATATATTTAATAGTATTGAACATATGTTTATATATTAATTAGTTCATTACTATCCTTACTTTATAAAATTTGTGTGTGTATGTCTGCGTGTGTGTGCGTGTGTGTATATATATATATACACACATACATATTATTTAGTTCATTTGATCTTCCAAACAACTTTATGGAGTAAGAATTATCCTAATTTTAGAGATTAGAAAACTCAGACAGACACACATACACTCACAAAAAAAGACTTCTAGAGTCCGCCTAGACATGTAGTAGAAATGTACACATTTAAGAATAACTTCAATATTTATTACCTTGTTGAGCCAAGATCAGAAGGAAACAATACCCTACAACTTGAAAGAGGAAGAGTCAGGAGTGTAATCCAGGACTTTCTTATTACCAAGCCCGTGCTCTTTCCTTTGTTCTCTGTTGATTCTAAAGTTACCCAAAGATAGAGATTTGCAACTGACTTTCATTACTGTGTAGAATTCTACTACAAGATTACTTATGCATTTACATAGTCTCTTTCATCTACTCCCAGTTAAAAGGATGGCTGGGGAAAATATTTATGGAAAACCATTTGGCCAAAACAAAGGTATATTACTGATGTACCTGAGCAGATGAGTACTGGTTGGAAACATAGAGACACACACATAGTAACACAAGCACATATCTACATATGCCACTGATTGTTCTTATTACATATTATTGAGTCACACATTTCTAACCAAAGCTCCTCAACATACTTTATTTCTAATTCCTCCAAAGAGCTTTACCTTTCTCCTAACTTCATCAATCTCAACAGATGACTTTACATCCAGAATATTTAAATCATTAAGCATAGAATTATCTGATATCTACTACCCCATATTACATATTTTTTTTTTTTACATCAAAAACACTGCCCATGCCTCCAATTTCAAAGGATTAGGTATCACATTCTTTTCAAAGCTAAACCTTCCACAGGTGTTCTTAACCCCACCTTCTGTTCCCTGGAGATTGGGTTCTATTGATTACTACTGTATCTTTTATCTGAAAATTTCTCCCTCTAACTACTTTTCCTTTGTTAACATGCTTATAGCTCTCTCACCCTGAAAATTAAGTCCTTCTTGTCCTTCTGTGCCATGTGCCCTGGAAGTTAATGTTTTATCTCTTTCTCTTTTCATTTAAACTTTACAAAAAACAACATACCCTAGAGGTCTCTGTCATCTCACCTGACATTTTCTTCCCAAGTCATGAGAGTTTAGTTCCTATTCTAGAAAAAGAAGTAAAAATCTTTTAATGTAATTGAATTGCCAAATTGAATGGATGTTTCTTCATACTTCATATTAATACAGTGTTCTCTAATATTTGGCATCACTAATCACTCCATACTTGAGGAAATATCTAATTTCCTCTCATGGCTACTTCTATATTTTTCTTAGAAGTTATTAAATATTAGAGTTCCCTAGATTTCTGTCCTGGAGTTTCTGCTTTTATCATGCATCATACTTCGTTTAGGTAATCACTTCCACTCTCGTAATTTTGACTTGCTCTTGAATGCTGATGACTCAGTAATTTATATCTCCTATCTGTCCTCTCTCCATCAAACTTTAGTTACCTTGTCTCGCTGCCTGATGGCCAATTACCTCGGAATGCTCTCCAAGTGTTTCCCATTATCCAGATTTAAACTGGAATTGATTTTCTTTTCCTACTTGCTACTACTTCATGTATTATCAGTCAACGATTCCACATCTTAGAATCCTCCTTGACATTATTCTTAATTTCTGCAATTAATTAAGCAATGATCTGTATCAATTAGAATTCAATCAGGATAAATAAACTACACATTAATTTTAAATGGTAAAATTTAACATAAAGAATTATCAATTATATCAGAAAAATAAAAGGTAAGGATAATTATTTAAAAAATACCCTAGGTCTGAAAGAGAGAATCGCAAGAAGAGACAAACTTGGAAGTGGAATTTTCTTCCCAATATTGTGTTTCAGACATTAATGGAGTAGGTATGGTGGCAGCTCACCAGATGATGGAGTAATTCTCTGGGTTGAACTTGACCAAAGTTTGTTTACAATTGCCAGGTAAGGAGAAAATACCTGTTCAGGGTATAGACTGGTAAAAATTGTGGCTGGGGTTTTCAAGAGGGTGACAACACTACAGGGCAGAGATGACAAAGACTTGTGGAAAGGTCCAGAGAGAAAGTCCACATCCGGGGGTTTCTAAATGGCTGAATGGTGTGGGGCTCTGTCTGTGTCAGGTGATTCCTGATATACCCGTGGGATGCAGGTAGACTAGGGCATATGGATGAGCGCGTAGAGGGAATTAAGGAATGAGGAGCCTGTTCACAGAAGGAACAACAAAAGGCCTGGGGTGCACTACGTCCTTCCTAAGAGAACTGTGATGTGGTGGTAACCAGACCAGAAATGAGGCTGCCAAGTTACCGAGAAACTGCATAATATGGATTGTATCTGTATAGCAGGAGGAAGAAAAGGGCACAAGAAGCATACACAAACCAGGAGGAGAAATATTTTCCTTTCTATTGAAGAAGATTTCTTTCCTGCTGTAAAGAAGAAACGTTCTCGAGTGTCCATTTTTATTATCACAGAGCATGTAATACACAATAAATTTGGAGCTGAGAGGTAATACCTCTGTACTTGCAAATAGCTGTCAAATACCTATTATGTTAAGCATAATTGGCATTGAATTTGTGTATACAAATTCATGATACAAATACATAATTTGTATTGAATTTATATATACATTCCCTTTCCTCTATCACTGTCATCTTTAAACTTCTGCCACCATCCCGATTCAGAATGTATGTTCCGCAGATTCAGTGAAATGACCTATCTAAATGGGAATTCGGAGTCTTCCTAAAAGTCTTTCAAAACGTCTTACTATTTATCTATCAAATAACTTAGGCTTTGTCTAATTTTCTGGCTTAATTTCTTAGCACTCACTGTGTACAGCTGTCAAAAACAACGCAAAAAATAAATAATGTCTCAGTATCATACAATAAGGATTGCTTTTCCTTGAGTGTTTGTGGGTTGGCTGGTGTTTGAGGTGGGTAAAGCTAAGTGGCTTTAAAGACCTGTTTGGAGCAAGTTCTACTCCAAAAATGTATTTCAAAAGCAGGCTAGAGAATGTACATTTTCCTCATGTTAACAGCAAAGATGCAAGGAAAACATCAAACTGTATAAACTCATTTTTAAGACCCTGTGTCTATCTTCTGGCATCCTTGAACTAAACAGTTTCCATGCTGAATCTAAAATCAAAGGCCTGGGTAGCATAAGCCTCCCGTGAATGTGGTAGGGAGAAGGAGAATGTATTTTTGAAAGGTATACTACCTCTTACATTACTTTCTGCCATCACTAGTCTACTAAAATGATAGTCATATGAGCTGCATTTCCATATCATACTAACGTGCCTCTAAAGCAAGAAAAAACACTTGGGATTATAGTTAGTGTGTATAAACTTCTCATGGCTAAGGGCATACTTTGTTAGGATTTCTGAAGTGGTGAAAATACCAGAAGTACCTTACAGAGCTTTCAATCATTTCCAGTTCTCTATTGATCTCAGGTCAAGGACTTCTGTGATAGAAAGTATCAGTCAAGTTTATTCTTTCACAGAATCCTGTTGCTCATTGGAAAAACATATTTTTCTTAAGGCTTTACTTCTGTTTGCATGTTTCTTATGTTCATTGCACCAACCAAATATCATGTTCCTACTTTCTCTTTTGGTTCCACATCTCTAGCTAAAGCTTCTCAGTAATACCCTCAGAATCAGGTGTTGACATTGCAGTTCTTTATCACCCTTTCATCTCCATTTTTCCACTGTTAGTAGTGGGTCCATGTGCTTCATTGTCCACCTTAAACATTTTGAATGGTTACACATTCACACGTTAAGACTAAGATCAGGGACTTAATTATCACTAAATGTTCATACCAAGTGTGCTACCTTCTGGCTAATTACTACTTATTAATAGCTACTGAAAAGAATTGTCCTTACATAAGAAACTTAGAAGCACAGATGCTTAAAATATTAAACAGGACTTGAAATGTTGGATGAAATATTAATTGGCCATTTTGCACAAAATATAATTTAGCCAGAAAAGATGAAGAGTAGCAAATGGAAAGAAAGATTAAAAAGCATGAGAGTACACTATCCTGACTCCCACCATGTCAGAACAAAAGGGGTTAGAAAGACACTTTCTAGCAGGTGTACAGAGATAAAAGATGAACACTCTTATTACGAGACAGGCGTTCACTTGTCAAGAATCCTCTTTAGTGACAGAAATCTGTATCACTTTGTTTTTCAGCCAGCTACAATTTATCCTAAGGAGTTCTCATTCCATGTTCTCATGCACCTCTTCTCTGAAAAAAGAATTCTTTCTACTTGGTCTGGCTCCAAGAAAACTGCAACAGTGTTAAGTGGTGGTTCCCAAAATAATGGTAGGGAGACTGATTCACACTGTAGTTCCTAGGGCCAGAACAGACATTAGATAAATAGGGACAATGAAGATTTATAATAATTTTCTTTGTTAGCTGCATCTCTTAGCACCTACTGCATAAAGAGCAATGAGAAAAGAAATAACATCCTCTTTTAATGTTTAGATTATATTTTAACATACAAGAGAATAGTTTTCACTGGGTCTTAATCATTTTATGAAATGTGCCCCTTTTCTTCAGTACTCAATGGACAGAAATACTAGGAAGGCTTAAGAACTAGTTGACCCACTCTATCTCCCCTTCAGCTCATCTACTAGTTTAGGGTCTTGGAAGTCAAAGACTCCCACAGAACTATCCCAATGCATTTTATTCTCAGGTAAATTCTGCACAATAACAATGTTTGCTTGGATCCCTTACAACCACAAATACTTAAAATATAATTTGTCAAAATATATAGAGTTACTTTATATAGCAACAAATCTCCTTCTATAATTTATAATATAAATGTCACTTGCATGGGAATAGGAGATATAAAACTCAAGTTAATCTGATGTATAATGCAATTGCAGGAGATACACACACACACACACACATATATACACACACATATATATACACATACACACATCTTTTTTAGATGTAAATATTGTGTAGAAGTATATAGTCATAATTTAATTATAAAGCATTTCTTTGTGTTTTCTAGTTTCAATTTCTTTTTTCTTTGTTTCTTTCTTTTTTTTTTTTTTTTGAAACGGAGTCTCGCTCTGTCGCCCGGACTGGAGTACAGTGGCCAGTGGCCAGATCTCAGCTCACTTCAAGCTCCACCTCCTGGGTTTACGCCATTCTCCTGCCTCAGCCTCCCGAGTAGCTGGGACTACAGGCGCACGCCACCTCGCCCGGCTAGTTTTTTGTATTTTTTTAGTAGAGACGGGGTTTCACCGTGTTAGCCAGGATGGTCTTGATCTCCTAACCTCGTGATCCACCCGTCTCGGCCTCCCAAAGTGCTGGGATTACAGGCTTGAGCCACCGCGCCCGGCCCTAGTTTCAATTTCTTAATTAAATATTTCATTAGCAGACATTGAGTACTTTCATAATATAATTAAATAAGTTTCATTTAACCAAAATTACACACTCTCAGTACAATCCAGGTTTTAGAAGAAAAGAATGTCATAGTGAACGCTGACTATGTAAGTCCCAAGATTTTAAAAAAATGATAGGATCATGGAAATATTGAGTCCACTGAATAAAATTAATGTATTAATTTGGGGACGGTGGGAAGGTGTATGTTATAATCCAAATAATCCTGGTAAATTCTAATATTTGTTCTAGGTAGCTATGGTATTTATATTCTTTAATAAAAATTATCATTCAATTTAGAATACAGATTTTTATTATTTATTAAGAAGTGAATAAAATATATAGACTAGTATGTTATACAACCCCAATCTCATTTAAGAAAGACAGAAATTTGGTAGTTTTATTTGCAATTTTTGCATCTCTGTTTTATACATTTGTGTCCTTGCTAGTAACTCTCCTTGAATTATGTATTCCTGTGTATGAAAAGGATGACCTGGGATACAAAAAGTTCCAGGCAAATTATTTAGGACTTGTTAATACACTTAAGAAATAAGTGGGAGTTTTGGAAATTCCTGTGAGACATCCATGTTGCTACTAATTAACTCAGATGAAGCAAAGAATATCCTGAAAACCAGAGCCTCTAACCTCAGATGTCAGACATCCTCATTCTTCTGACTATTAATCTTCATACATAAAACATTTGAAATTGCCAAGTTTATTTGAGAGCAGTATAGAAGACTTCTGGATACAATAAAAAAAAGTATATGATAAGCACAAAACTTTTCACAGCAACTTGAAAAGGTTAAATTAAAATACATACAAAATGGTTAGCCAAACCACCAATACTTACTGTGCTTCTTTTTATCCAACACTAAGATGTGAAAACATACCAAATAAATTATGTCTAGAAACAATCTTTACGCTCAAGAAGTTTAAAATCTGGTAGGTGAAGCCTGCAGTAATAAGCACAATGACATCGATTAACTACTGCAGCCTTAAGTGTACCTTCACCAGCTTTGGCTTCCGGTTGACTACAGAAGAAAAAAGTAAATCCTACAATAGGAAAGGACGAATATACCATGACCTAGTGGGATTTATATCAGAAATTCAAAGGTTGGTCCAACAATCAAAAATCAGTCATTGTCATTTAGCACTTGAATGAAAATGTAGGGCAAAGATGTAGACAAAGGAATAGAAGAGGGCTTTCTTCACCTGACACAGGGTATCTACCAAAGCCCTACAATTAACATTATACTTGACAGTGAGGTATTGAAGAGTACCCGCCCCCTGGCATCTTTTTCACTATACCACTTTCACAGAATTTTCTGTCTCAGGTTCAGCTTCTACAAAATTCAAACTCTAACAGATATAAATAAATCAATTTAGAATTTTTCTTAAAATATTGAAAAACAATGTAATTTTAACGATATAAGAACTAAAAAAAGATATTACAATTAAATAAAAAGGAGTATGTGAATATACATAAATCCAAACCAGTCTGTAGGAAAGATAAAGGAATAGTCTTCATGAACCCAGTTAATTTAAAGAGATTTAAAAAAAAAAAAACAAGATTAGGAATAAAAGCTATATTTTGTTTCTTATAATGTTGTTATACATAAGATAAATAAAAAATAAATAAAAATGCCACCTGCAAATCTATGCAAAAAATGAAATCTAGAGTAAATTATTTCTAAGCAAAATTTAAAACATTTTAATAATCTTAATTAAATATTCTCACATAAAAGTAGTTGCAAAGGTGATTCAAGCATTCAAAAAGTTATCAGAATCAGATGGTTGTACAGTTATGTTAAAGAACCAGTAAGTCCATTATTATTTAAAATTTTTTAGAAAATGTATACTGTATAAATAACATTCTAATATTAGAAATAATATTTTAAGAATATCCTAGAAAAAGTTTAGAAAAAGAAAGCGCTTTTGTTTATTAGGCTAATATACATTTATTACCAAATTCTGTCACAAGTATTACAAAAAAATAAATAGATCAATCTCTTGTTGTATTGTAAAATCTAGAATTTCAAGTCTGTCCTTGATACCTTTTAGCCTCTTGGGATCCCCAAAGGCCTGATCATGAGCATCCCTGCTCTATCCAGATAGGGCTCCCACCCAGCTGGAAATGAGTCTCCTCTGACCAGTTTCCTTATCAGCCACACTAGCTGCAATCTCTTGATTTTCACCTTCTTGCCAGCCCATGAAATTTTTCCAATAAATCAATCTCACAGCTTTCATGGAACCAGGAGCCTCCTGACCCTCTGGTTACTACAAAGCCTGCCTCCAGAGTCCCTGTTGGTTAACTCACCCTGCCCTCCACCACCTAAATGGAACCACTGCATGGACCTGCATGCTGTGTGGTATTCCCTTCCCCATGCAGTGAGTATATGTAACTAGTGAACTGCCACCCAACCTAATCCGTCTAGTGGTGGGTATCATATACAAGCCATCTCCTACTATTTAGAGAAGGGGATTTCTTCTTTGCCAACAGGATCAATAAGGGGTGTGCAGAACACTTATGAATATGGTTGCAAAATATGTTAGAAAATATATGCAATGTCATTCAGTAAAGTATTAAGTAACAATATATGATGACCAGTGTAGATGCATGTGAGTAATGCAAGAGAGGTTTAGTGTAAGGAAATCCACTAATCTATTAACGTATCTAACCATAGAATAAGAAACCTCAGAAGCACATCATTGGATACAAATAAGATATTTCATATACGAAGTGATAAGATTTAATGTGTTTTAAGAATTCAAGGTAGCTAAATAAATACGAAAATTATTTTCCAAAGTCAAATGTATGTTTATAATAGAAGAGCATAAATATCATTAGAATTAAAATCTGTAATCTTGTAAAGACGTGTGCTACTTTTATAACTCTATTTCAGAGGCTCCACAAAAATGCAACAGAAAGAAAAAATAATTGGAATGAACATTAAAACAGAGATAAAACTATTCCATTTTGCTAGGGATATGTTGCATGTTTATAAAATTCAGGACACTAGTGAAATGGAAAGAGCCATTGATATATATGAATTTTTAAAATATTTAGTTATTGGTATAACTTTGGTAACACTTTTTTGAGAATTAGACAAAGGATTACATTTCTAAGAAAATGTAACTTAAATGTCAGAATAAATAGAAACCTAAATAATCTGAAAGACACTGTAAAAACTGAAAAGGTAGTCCTCATATACATCACTGAAAAAACAAATTGACAACAGATGATTTAGGGAAATGTCTACCGTATATTTAGTAAACTCGTTGTTCTTTATTTGCAGAGAACAAACACAAAAACCAGTTCTCAATCTATACTACAAGTCTAGAAATACTCTGAGATCAGGACTAGCCACGTTGACAGAAAAAATAAGAAGCAACATACAAATATTGTAAAAATGGTACTTAAAAGTTTTTAACAATTGAATGAGCAATTTATTAGAGAATGTAAAAAAGGATGCACACAGAAAACAAATATTCAGGAATGGTAAATAAATGAAACTATTATATTAGTTATAAAATTCTATTATAATTTTAAAATAATCGAAATGTATATTGGTAAAAAATTAATATTTCAATAGGAAATATGTATTGAGAGAGACATATGTATAAAATATATGGAATTTTAGTATATAATTACTTGGTTTTTAATTCAATAAACAATGGATATCTAATACATAACAATTTACTTAAAAAATCATAAGTTTATAACTCAAAAAGCTGACAAACATAAATAACAATGACATAAAACCTTTAAAAACTATGTATTAATAAAAATATAGGAAAGACGTTATTCAAAATTTTAAAACTGTGAGGAAAAATCATATATGTAACTATGTAAGCCTTGGCAATCCCATGTAGGAAAGATGCCAGGTTAAAATCAAGTGACATATTGGGGAAGATTCTTTGCAATATATTTATATCAAAGGTCCCATAATACACAAAAAGTATTATTATAAATCAAGAAAAAAATACAATCAAGTAGGCTTTATCCCTGGAATTTAAGGTTGGTTCAACATATGCAAATCAATAAATGTGATTCATCACATAAACAGAACTAAAGACAAAATCCTCATGATTATCTCAACAGATACAGAAAAGGCTTTTGATAAAATTCAACATCCTTCATGTTAAAACTCTCGATAAACTAGGTACTGAAGGAACATACCTCAAAATCATAAAAGCAACCTATTACAAACCCACAGTCAGCAGCATACTGAATGGACAAAAGCTGGAAGCATTCCTTTGGAAAATTAGCATAAGGCAAGGATGCCTTCTGACACCACTTCTATCCAACATTGGAAGTCCTGGCTAGAGCAATCAGTCATGAGAAAGAAAGAAAGGTGTTCAATTTGGAAAAGAGGAAGTCAAACTATCTCTGTTAGCAGATGACATGATTCTGTATCTGGAAAACTCCATAGTCTCAGCCTGAAAGCTCCTTAAACTGATAAACAACTTCAGTGAATTCTCAGAGTATAAAACCAACATACAAAACTCATAAACATATCTACACATCGACAGCAGTCAAGCCTAAAGCCAAATCAGAAATTCAGTCTTATTCATAATTGACACAAAAAGAATAAAATATCTAGGAATACAACTAATGAGGGAGGTGAAAGATCTCTTACAATGAGAACTGCAAAACACCACTCGAAATCAGAGATGACACCAACAATAGAAAAGTATTCCATGTTCATGGAAAGATGAGTCAATACAGTTAAGATGGCCAAACTGTACAAAGCAATTTATATATTCAATGTTATTTCCATCAAACTACCAATGACATTCTTCACAGAACTAGAAAAAAACTATTTTAAAATTCATATGGAACCAAAAGTGAGCCCAAATATCCAAGGTAATCCTAAGAAAAAAGAACAAAGCTGGAGGCATCATGCTACCTGAATTCAAACTATGCTACAGAGCTACAGTAACCAAAACACCATGGTAATGGTACAAAAACAGATATATAGACCAATGGAACAGAAATAGCCCAGAAATAAGACCACACATCTATGACCAACTGATCTTCAACAAAACTGACAAAAACAAGCAAGGAGGAAAGGATTCTCTATTCAATAAATGGCGCTGGGAGAACTGGCTAGCCATATGCAGAAAATTGAAATTTGACTCCTTTCTTACAGCATATACAAAAATCAACTCCAGATGGATTACCAACTTAAATGTAGAACCCAAAAGTGTAAAAACCCTGGAAGACGACCTAGGCAATACCATTCTGGACATAGGAAAGGGAAAAGATTTGATGAATAAAATGCCGAAAGCAGCTGTAACAAAAGCAAAACTGACAAGTGGGATCTAATTAAACTAAAGATTTTCTACACAGCAAAAGAAACGATCAACAGAGAAAACAGACAACCTACAGAATGGGAGAATATTTTTGCAAACTATGAATCTGACAAAGATCTAATATCCCACATCTGTAAGAAACTTAAATTTACAGGAAAAGAAAACAAACGACCGCATTAAAAAGTGGGCAAAGGACATGAAAGGACATTTTTCAAAAAAAAAAAAGACATACATACAGCTAACAAGCATACGAAACAAGCTCAACATCACTGATCACTATAGATGCAAATCAAAACCACAGTGAGATACCATTTCACGCCAGTCAGAATGGCTATTTTAAAAAAGTAAAATAACATGCTAATGAGGTTACAGAGAAAAGAGAACACTTTATATTGCTGGTAGGAGTGTAAATTAGTCCAACCATTGTAGAAAACAGTGTGGTAATTCCACAAAGACCTAAGAACAGACTACCATTTAACACAGCAATCACATTACTGTGTATAGACCCAAAGGAATAGAAATAGTCTTATTATAAAGACACATTTATGTGTATGTTCACTGCAGCAGTATTTACAATAACGAAGACATGCAATCAACCTAAATGCTCATCAATGGCAGACTGGATAACAAAAATGTGGTACATATACACCATGAAATAGTATGAAGCCATAAAAGAGAACAATATTATGTTATTTGCATGAATATGGATGGAACTGGAGGCCATTATCCTTAGTAAACTGCTGCAGGAACAGAAAACCAAATACCACATGTTCTCACTTATAAGTGGGAGCATATTAATGAGAATAATGGACACATAGGGAAACAACAGACACTGGAACCTACTGGAAGGTGGAGGATAGAAGGAGAGAGAGAATCAAGAAAAATAACTAATGGGTAATAGGCTTAATACATGGGTAACAATATAATCAGTACCAAAAAAACCCATGACATGAGTTTACCTCTGTGACAAACCTGCACGAGTACACCTGAACTTAAAAGTTAAAAAAAAAAAAAAAAAAAAAAGAGAGACAGGCAAAGAAAAAACATTTCATGAAGAAGATTGAGGAGGAGGAGATGGGAGATGAAAGATGTGTACATGAGAGTGTTTTCCCGGAAGATCAGAGAGGAAATGATTACATGGATGGGACACCCAATAATTATGGTTTCCTTGGAAATTCATGTTTTGGATACAGTAAAAGTATATCATATACTATAGCATTCTGACTGGTAAAATAAACAATATTTAATTTAAAAAACTATGGGCAAAAGATATGAATAGGCAGATAAATATTAAAAACTAACCAAATATCGTGGGGCTAATTTTGTGCCAGTTGTTTCTCTAGGGCTTTACATGTGTCTTCACTACTACTTTACTAGCTAGGTACTAATTTCCTTTCCATTTTACAGTTAGGAAACCAAGGTTTCATTTCATTTAACCAGGAAAACTGGTTACATTTTATAGACTCTCTTTGCTAGGAAGCAAAGAAGCTAGAATTAAAACTTATGTAATGTGGTCAGAGTCTGTACTTTTATTCACCATATACACAGCCTTCTAAGTAGACATATAAAAAGTTCTTCTTCAAATGACATCAGAAAATGCAAATAGAAAAATAATTTAATGATTGTAAAAGTGTGCAGAAGTTCATACTTTTATATATTATCAGTGAAGTTTAGATTGTAATGTTTCTGTGGAGTATGCATTATCTATCATAACTAATAATATTAATATGATGCACAACATATAAACATTATTAAAAACTGATATGGTGTATACACACACACACACCCCATAAAAACCGATGCTATATGTGTACATATAACATATCAGTTTTTAATAACATTGTAATCAACATTAAAATATATCATGGTAGAACAAACAAGTATTCTACACACACAGTATGGAAAACACTGTAGTAATTTACTGCAAATGTTTATACACATGACTACACAGACACAAACACAGACTATCACAAGTTGCCAAGACATTTTGTTAATTGAAAGCAAGTCATTTAAAAACATACATCAAATGATCTCCTTTATGTGTTATAATGTAAAGATACACACACACACAAATGGCCAAGTGTCACAGAAAGTTGTTACCTACTCTAGTAATGATTTTTGGAAAATAAAGGGTGACTTCCATATATTATTTTATTTTATGTACATGTTTGATGTTTAACATAATACTTTATATTACAATTTTCTAATACAGCTAGTATTTTATCACAATGTAATATTTCTTACTTATCAAATTGGAAAAGAATTGAAAATACTGGCAAAGTTGTGAGCATGACCTTTCTCATTCTCTTACCAAGAGAATTTACCAAATTGCATTCCTTTTCTTGATGAAAAATTTGGAAATATATTTCAAAATCACTAAAGATTTTCCTCTTTAAAAAATTCTATTCTTGTGAATTTTTCCTATTGAAAGAATTAACGTTTTCAAGATATGCAAACAGTTACAACAAAGTTGTCCTAGGGATATTAGTTTATGACAATGAAAATTACTCAAAAGTAATCCAGAAATTTAATAATTAACTGCATCAATTGATTTTATCCAATCGTTTACAGCAATACAGTACTTAAGAAATTATCTTTAGAAATGTAAAATGATATTCATGGGATAAACACATAGCATGATACGCATAGTAACATTTCTGATCCTTAAACTTCTCACAGTCTCAGAAGATATTTTATTATTTTTTTATTATGACTTTTATTTTAGGTTAAGAGGCACACGGGAAGTTTTATTATATAGGTAAACTGTGTATCACAGAGGTTTGGTATATAGATGATTTTGTCACCTGGGTAATAAGCCTATTTCCTACTAGGTATTTTTTCTGATCCTCTCCTTCCTCCCACCCTCCACCCACCACCCGCCACCCTCAAGTTGGCCCAGGTGTCTGTTGGTCTCCTGTTTGTGTCCACGTGTTCTCCTTGTTTAGCTCCCACTTGTAAGTGGGAACATGAGGTATTTCGTTTTCTGTTCCTGCACAAATTTGCTTAGGATAATGGCTTCAAGCTCCATCCATGTTTCTGGAAAGGACATGATCTCATTCTTTTTTATAACTGCGTAGTGTTCCATGATGCATATGTGCCACGTTTTCTTTATCCGGTTGATCATTGATGAGTATTTAGGTTGATTTCATGTCTTCGCTATTGTGAACAGTGCTGCAATGAACATACACATGCAATGTTTCTTTGTGATAAAGTGATTTACATTCTTTGGGTATGGATTTCTCTAATAAGATGCTGAGCATTTCTTACATGCTTGTTGGTTTTACGTCTGTCTCGTTTGAAAAGCATCTACTCATTTCTTTTGCCCATTTTTTAGTGGGGTTGTTTGGTTTTGTTAATTTAAGTTTCTTATTGATTCTGGATATTAGACCTTTGATGGATGCACAGTTTACTAATATTTTCTCCCACTCTGTAGTTTATCTGATTACCACTCCCTTTTTGTTGTTTCTGCTGTGCAGAAACTCTCCAATTAGATCCCATTTGTCAACTTTTGATTTTGTTGCAATTGCTTTTGGCATCTTCGTCATGCTGGCATCTTGTTCATTCCCACGTTTAGAACAGTATTGCCTAGGTTATCTTCCAGGGTTTTTATATTTTTAGGTTTTACATTTAAGTCTTTAATCCATCTTGAGTTGATTTTTGCACAATGTGGAAGGAAGGGGCCCAGTTTC
>NW_022313358.1:0-4222 GCF_002776525.5 Piliocolobus tephrosceles
CCTGCCACACTAGAATATAAGGAATTTGATCAGGATGTCCTGACCGCCCTGGTAGGAAAACCTTAGTTTTTACCTTAGTAATAGTGGAGAGACAGAAAGTTCCTTTGGAGGGCCACCCTATGCCGAAGGTGGGCCACTCCGAGCAGCAGAAAGAAACTAGCTTCCTTTTTTTTTTTTAGTTCTACACTTAGATCATGTCCCCGAGCCTTTACATCTTTGAAATTGTTAACAAGGAGGGAGAGCGGCGTGCTCTGGCTCTACCCATTTTTGGACTGCTCCTACAAGGAGAAGGAGAGATGAAAATGAGTGTTAAGCAGAGGGGAGTATCTGACAGGTCTGGTCCTAGAAGGGAAGAAGAGGTTTTATGTTTCTTTTTGGACTTAACACTTAACAATAACAGACAGACAGTGGTAAATGATGAGCATTCGCGAGCGTGTGTTGGACTTAACTTCCGACCTGAGTCAGACGGGGCAACCAAGTGTGGAGGCCCCCAGATGGGCACCGGGGGATGTCTCCCACCAGTCCCAAGTGGCTGTCTTTTAGTGCATCCGCCAAGACCATGCCACCTACAGTACAGACCAATACAGATCACAGATTTCGTGAAATTTCAGGAAGACAGACAGAGACAGAGACAAAGACAAAGCCGGCTTACTTACAGATTAAGATCCGTTGACTTGGGGGTCTGGTGGGCTTGGGGGAAATCCCGGACGAGCCCCCATTTGTTATGCCCAGACCGTTTATTCCCCTGAGAAGACCACCAGAGTCCGGAGTCAAAGCCAAGCAGCAAGGATCTTTATTACAGGTTCGAACCTGGAACTCTCACACACCCATGAAACGAGCCAGGCGAGAGAGCTCCCCAACTGGGCTCAGGACAGTGTTATATAGTCTGAGGTAAATAGGCATAGAGTCATTATACAAATCAGATGTATGATTGGCCGACATTTGAACAAGGTGATTTGGCTGATTATGGTTGGTTCCCACCATTTCTGGTATTTCAGTTAATTTTGAAATTCTGATGACGTTTATCAGGGGCTTGCAGGGCAGGGGTAGGGCTTGTTTTTGCAAACCCGAGGCGGGAAAGCAGTCTTACACAAAGGCAGTTAATCATATTGCGACAGGTTTCACAACAGGTTTTGCAACATGAGTGTACCTTGCTTAAATGCGTCTTGTGACCTTGCCGTGCCACACAAAGAAAAACAGTAACTTACAAAATCTCTAGAATGTGCAGAGGTAGGGACAACATGATTGTGAGAGTAGAACAAAGGTTTAGCAATAGGGTGGGTACACACTTTTATGCCCTTTCACCAAGAGGTACTCACAATAGAGAATTTTGCCTCTTGCATTTTATTTGAAATTGTCAATATCAGTTAATATAAAGGCAACTAAAGACTTTATACTGTAACCACTAAAACAAAGAATAAGGTCTAGAAACGCAAATTCAAAGTGTAACATTTAACATCAGTATGTGAAACAACATTTTCATGTGAAAAAATCGTTGCTCTCCTTATAAACCTAAACTCCGAGATGAGAAAACAATTAGTGCTTCATAGATAAAACTGACACCAAAATTGCAGAAGAGGCAGGGTCAAACCATTCAAAAAAACCTCAAACCAAACAAAAACTGTCTAAACCTAGGGAAACAATAGTTAACATCAACCAAGCATACACAAAATCAAGAGAGACAACTTTGTAATTGTAAATTTTTTGGATTGCCATCTGACCTCCAAACACAGGTGAAGCCTTGAAAACTGAAATCTACATTTTCAATTTGAGGCCCTGACTCCTGATTCTGGAAGGAGCAAAACATCTCTTATGTGCTAATTTATTGTGTTTATTCATCTTTCTAGAGGATAAATGATGAATTGATGAATCATATGTATTTGTTTTGCCAAACTTGGAAGTCACTCTTGGTTGAAAGTACCAGGAATTGGTCACAAACATTTAAGTTCCTGAGAGCAACAGTGCAGTTATTTCATATTACTTACAATCTGTTAATACATATTCAGTTTTTTTAATACTAGCTGGTATATTGCTCTTATACAAAATGCTAATGATGTAGCAGGACAAGCAGCAGACAAAACTTCTCAGACTCCGAGTTAAAGAATGAAGATATTTATTTGTCCGGGGGCATCTGCAAGACTTCTGTCTCAAGAGCCAAGCTCCACAAGTGAGCAATTCCTGTCCCTTTTAAGGGCTCACAACTCTAAGGGGATGCATGTGAGAGGGTCATGATTGATTGAGCAGGCAGTGGGTATGTGACTGGGGGCTGCATGTGCTGGTAATTAGATCAGAACAAAACAAAATTTTCACTATGCATTTCTATACAATGTCTGTAATCTATAGATAACAGAACCAATTAGGTCAAGGGTTGATGTTTAACTACCAGGCCCAGGGTGCAGCATAGGGCTGTCTGCCTGTGAGTTTCATTTCTGCCTTTTAGTTTTTACTTCTTCTTTCTTTGGAGGCAGAAATTGGGCAGAAGGCAATATGAGGGGTGGTCTCCTCCCTTATTCCCCCCTTTTGAGACTCTGACTAATTTTATTAGTGGGAGTTCTCACTTTCATTTTCACTACCCATGTCTTCTTGCAAGATAGATAGACATAAAGATATATAGTATATTTGTGCTGAGGCATTTTGGTGAACTAAGGCAGTGATGAAGCTTTTTATCATTCAAAGAAGTACAGATGTCAAACAAGGGAGCAGTAGGCAGGTCCCTATTATTATTGTAACCCCTATTATAAGAGTTTTAAATCCTCCTATCACTGAGAACCATTTTCCAAACATGGCCCCAGGATCAAATCCATGCCACACTAGCACAGGCACATGTGCCAGTTTTGTCATATCTATGTCTTCAACTACTTGCCCTTGATTGTCTATGTGTAGTCAGTAATTAGTAAGGTTAAATTTCCTGCAGATCTCTCCTTCAGCTGCTAGCAAGTTGTTGAAAGTTAACCTATTTTGATAGATAGAATTTCTCATTAGAGTTACCTGCTGGGCCAGAATAGTCAAGGCTTTACCAGTTTTATTAGTGATTATTTCTAAGACAGCTTGTAACCATATGATTTTGTTGATCATGTAAATGGGGGTCTGGTATCCCCATGAGCCATGTTGTCCCCAAGTATTAGGCCCATAATATTGTATGATTCTCTCAGGGGGTCATTCATCATCTTTCCAGTTTCCTATAACTATGCTTCTCCTTTCATGGGAATCATAGACAGAGTAGCCCAGAAGTTCACCTGTTTTTATGGGCAGTAGGAAGAAAGATGGTGTAATAGTGCCAATAACACAACTACCTGCCCACTGGTCAGATAATTTGGCATAAGCTCGATGCCCATATATCCAATACAATCCAGTGGGGGCTGTCCCGTCCTGATGGGACTCCAGGTGGATCCACACGGTTTGCAACTTTGGGAATTTGCTAAGTGGATTCCTCTCTGATTTGAACTCTACCAAGTAGAGTTATAAACTATATAATTTGTGGTACAATTATATAGTTTCTGTCCCAGACAACTAAGTCATCCTACAGGGTGAGTGAATTCTTTTCCTTCTCTAGCTATGCAATATTGTCCAATAATTGAGACTTTCAGGTGATTCTTTTGACCTGGGGATTCATCAGGAACTGGTCTGTAGGCACTAATTCTTGGGCTTCCCATGGCCATTGATCTCCCTTTACATTTCCTCCACATATATAACATGAAGTGACATTGAGAGACAAGGCTACATGCTCAGCTAATTGCAAAAATAAATTTCTCATTTTTTCTGGAATTTCTGATACTGGTACATTTAGTTCATCATAGAAAGTTTGAAACATTGTCTCAGAAGAGCATTTGTAAACTTCTCCTCAAACCAAGATATTTACTCGAGGATCCAGACTGGCCCCATCAATTCCTAAGGTCACAAACTCCTCTTTTTTCCATCAAGGATCAAGGGTACTGGTTATTACTAGCTCTAATGGGTTACATTGTCCCTTAGTATAGGAAGGGCCATTTTTTCCTTTCTGAAGGTGGACTGAGTCCTTTTCATCATTTTTTTCTTTTATCCAAGTGGCCTAAATGACACAAGACAAGTATTTACATTTATTTCCACACAGTCCTAATTTATGACAGATGTACTTATTTTCTGCCATGTAGCCTCTTTTCTAATTAAGAAAACCACACCTAATTCCTTACTTATTATGATTAATGACAACACAGGTGTCAAATTTTAAGGTGACTTGTTTGGG
>NW_022313360.1:0-3724 GCF_002776525.5 Piliocolobus tephrosceles
ACTAGCCAGTCTCCAAGAGCCTCACTTCTTCCTCATAGGAAAATCTTTCTTTGAGATCCCAGAAAATGTGATGAGTCTTAGAATCCAGTCAGTGTCAATGTTGCTGACTGACAGATGGACTGACTGACTGGTATTCCTCTTCCAGTGGTCTCCCAGCTCTTATATCATGAGTAAAAGACCTAGCAGCAGAGGACCTATAGTCAATTCATAGTATGTGTGAGCCACTTAGCATCACTGAATCACGGAATATTAAATATACTATGCCACCAAATATGCTGGAGAATCCTGTTTCTGACGTTTCCCTTTCAGAAGGTCATGATGGACATTAGCATATAAAAATCCTCATAAGATCTCTAGTGAAGAAACATGCCTTACTTTCCTCACCCAGGACTTCCCATGCTTATTTGCCCACCGAAGCCATTTTTTATAAAGTTACACACACAACATCCCTTGGAGCTAATATTACATGGAGCATGCTTTGCAAAAATATCGATCTTGCTTAAAGCCCCTGCTCCATCTTGCACATCCACATACACACACTTGCACACATATTGTAGTTCAAGAGAACAGACATTATTCTCCATTTAAACACTCTTCTTCACAGTGCCGCAGTCCTCCCACAAATGCACAGTCCTTCTCCCTCACTCATTCCCATGTGGGCCACCCGCAAGGGCTCCCACATCCCAGTGAAACACTGGGAAGCATCCACATTCGTACTCAAGAATTGATCATACAAACCAGGGATAAGTGAACTTTTTTCTGTAAATAATCAAGTGGCAATGACTTCAGGTTTTGCCGCCATACAATCCCTGTTGCAAATACTCAACTCTGCCTTTGTGGCACAAAAGCAGACGCAGACAGTACCCAAAACAACAAAACCCGTGGCTGTGTTCCAAGAAAACTTTATGAATACTTAAATTTGAATTTTGTATAATTTTCACATTGCTACAAGATATCATTCTTGTTTTGAATGGTTTTCAACTATTTAAGAATGTAAAGGACATTCTTAGCTAACAAGCCATGCAAAAATAAGCTGCAGGCTGGCTTGACCTTTGGGCCATAGTTTGCTTATTTGTGCTTTTTGCCATCAATAGGTTCCTGAAAACAGCATGAACTTCTGTCCATAGAATCCTATTGTAACATGTTAAGGAGTCTGCTTCTTTAAAGGATATTGCAATGAATTATTTAGCAATGCAAATCTCTCAATTCCTAAACCTGGTGTCAAGCACCGACCTTCTGAATAATTATTGCTCTCCTCTGCCAACTTTAGAGCACTTTTGCATTGAAGGCAGGGCTTTCTGATTTCCCTGCGTCCTGAATAGGGTCTCACGCCAAAAGAGCTTCCTCTTTTGCCAACACCAGCCCCCACCAAGTGTTCCAACTGGTTTCAGTTGGAAGCTTTCAGTCCACAGTTCTGTGCAAGAAGTTGTGTGTTTTAACAACAGCGATAGCATCGGCAGAACACCCAAGATGTCAGTGTCGTGTTTGCATGCTGTCACCACCATGATAAATATTGCATCCTGAATCTAAGAACTGATTTGATTTACTGACAAGGCAGCCCTCTCCACCTGAAAGACAAAGCTGGCTGCCTTGCCCACACATCTGCTTTGTCATTAGCTCGGAGGGAGAAGGGAACCACAGCCAGCCAAGGCAGTCACCGACAGCATCTTCCCCTACACTCCATTGAAATGCTCAATCAGCCAGTCATCTCCCCTACAGGACACGAGGCACCCCACTTGAGAGGTTCTTTCCACTGATGTGACCAAATCAGTGGTTGTTTGGATAAGGAGCAGACACTGGTTTGGTGTGCTCTTCGAGGAGGTTCTGGGGACTGAGCAGGTGATAGGATTTAGAAGTGTATTCTGTATGGCTATAGGTAGTGGCTTCTGGTCATTGAATCTCTCATTAATAATTCACTCTGCTGTTTGACAGTATTTGTTGGGTACCTGTCTTATGGCAGGCCCCATGCTAGGTGCTGCTAATGCAGAGGTGAGTAAACACCACAATTGCCACTCTCTTGGAGCTCAGCAGGAAAGGCAAGGACATAATCAATCAATTAAAGCACAAAACACCTGGAGAAAGTGCAGGCACACCAGAGGGAGTGATTCAGGATTCAGTCTCGCTCTCTCTCTGTTTCCCTCTTTACTCTCTTTCTTCTCTTATTATCTCTCCCTTTTCCCTAAACTACCAAAAATTACTTCTAACTAGGCTCCCCCCTTCCAATCTTGCACCCCTCCCCATCCTCTTCACACATATCCAATCACTGAAACAATCCTATACTTTTAAACCTGCAAATCCAATCATGTAACGCCCTCACTCAAACCCCTTCCATGGATGGATGGCTATGACACTTAGAACAAAATCTAAATCTTTGCCATGGCCCATGGGCTCATCAGTTCTCTTCTCACCCCACCTATAATCTCTACTCTTTGCTTATGCTTTTTCCATATCCTTCATACACATTTTTTCTTCTCACCATGAGAGCAAAGGGTCTGGAATCAGATGGGTATATCCAAATACAGACTTCCCTACTTATTAATAGCTGAGTGATATGGGGAAAGTTACTTTACCACTTAGTGCCTCAGTTTCCCTATCCATAAAATGGGAATAATAATAGTGCCCAACTCATAGGGTTGTTGTGAAGATTAAATGAACTAATACATACAAAGAACTTGGAAAGTGCTGAGCTCAGAAGAAACAATAATGTTAGTCAATGCCATTGGTTTCAGCACTACTCATCCTTTATGCCACTTCCTTGTTTTTTATATGAAGATTTTTATGTGAGAAATCTTCCTTGATAAAATCCAATTACATTATAATACAATACCTCTTTATACACTCCCAGAGTACCCTATATTTTTCTCTGAAAATCAGTCACCACCAGTGGTCATTATATAATTATGTGCCTGGCTCTTGACTTATTATTTGTCTTCTCGTTACACTCTCAGTTCCATAAGGGCTGGGTTCATGTCAACTTTGCTCCTGACGCGTCTTTGTGTTGTGGTGTGCCTGGTACACGATAAGCATTAAAAGAAAGGATGCTGGATGTATGAATGAATGAATGAATGAATGAATGAATGAATGAATGAATGAGTAAGCCAGGAAATTCTTCCATAGGAAATGATTCTAACTGGCTTTTGGAAATGTGAACATGAGTTTCTAGTGGGAAAGAGAGGCAGACGTGGTAAGGAGAAGACATTCCACTAGGAGAAAACCACTGGAGCCAAGGCATGGAGAGAGGATGTTTAGTGTTACTGAGGTGGAGGGGGGTGGTGAGAGTTGAGATGGGGGAGATGCACCCTAACTCCCTGCCATTAGGCTATATTTTAGAGCAGTTTTAGGTTCACAGCAAAATTAGGCATAAATTACAGAAATTTCCATTACACCTCTGACCTCACACATGCATAACCTCCCTCATGAACAACATCCTACACCACAAGGGTGCATTTGTTGTAATTGATGAGCTTACATTGACACATAATTGTCCCCCAAAGTACATAGTTTACATTAGGGTTCACTCTTGGTTTCGTGCATTTTATGGGCTTGAACAAATGTATAATGATATATATCCACCGTTGTAAGATCATACAGAGTAGATTCATGCTCTAAATACCCTCTGCACTCCACCTATTCAGTCCTTACTGCCCCCACTCCCTCACAACCACTGATCCTTTTATTTTCTCCATAGTTTTGCTTTTTCCAGAATGTCATATAATGGGTATCA
>NW_022313361.1:0-2144 GCF_002776525.5 Piliocolobus tephrosceles
GAGAGTAAGAAAAGCATTTCTTTTTTTTAAAACTGAAGAGTTTGACACCCAGCAGTGTGCCAAAGGGCACACAGGACACCTCTGACTCTTGTTTTTCTTTCTTCCCAGTAGTTACACTCACGCTGACTTGGCTCTACGTTGTTGTAGCTGTTGCCTCTGAATGAGCAGAGTGGCAGCTTCTAGGTCTTGTTTTTCATATTTGCCATCACCCCACTTCTCTGAGAGGATCATTTATGAGAATATACTGTCCACTGTGGAGAAAGGGCGTCCCCTAGACCAGCCTGACCATGAGTTTTGGCTGCAGGTGGAGGCCAGCCCCCAGCCTCCCTCACTCTGCCCAGTGCCTACTCTAGGTTCTGAATCCAAACCAGCAGTGTCTTGGGTGAGTTTTCTGGGCAGCTCAACCCGGCTCAGACTGGGCAGAAGGGAGGGCAGGGGGCAGGGGCTGAGGTCACACCACACTCAGGTCTTGAAAGTAGAAAGGCTGTCTTGGCGGGCAGATGTGGGCAGGTGTGTCCTGGTGGACAGGTCTGTCTGGGTGGGCAGCTGTGTCCTGGTGGGCAGGCATCTCTTGGTGGGCAGGTGTGTCCTGGTGAGCAGATGTGTCCTGCTGACAGGTATGTCCTTGGACAGGTTTGTCCTTGGGCAAGTGTGCACCGGTGGGCAGGTGTGTCACGGATTGGTGTGTCCTGATGAACAGGTGTGTCCTGAGTGGACAGGTGAGTCCACGGACAAGTGTATCCTTGGGCAAGTGTGTTCTGGTGGGCATGTGTGTCCTGGCAAGCAAATTTGTCAGGGTGGATGGGTGTGTTTTGGGGTAGTTATGTCTGGGTGAGCAGGTGTTACCTTGGCTAGATGAGTCCTTGGGCAGGTGTATCCTGGTGGGTAGGTGTGTCCTGGTGGATAGGTGTGTTCTGGGGAGCAGGTGTGTCCTGGTGGGTAGGTGTGTCCTGGTGGATAGGTGTGTTCTGGTGAGCAGGTGTGTTCTGGTGGGCAGGTGTGTCCTTGAGGAGCTGTAGTGAGGTGGGCAGGTGTGTCCTTGGGCAGGTGTGTCGGGGTGGGCAAAAGTGATGGAACAGGGAGTCAGAAGGACTCAGTGATGCCAGGATGGGGACGATGACCTGTCCAAACAAAAATAGTGGAGGTTAACTCTGGGTACCATGGGCTTCTTATTCTCTGGAGTTTTAACTGCTCTATTGTGAACACTAAGACCTGGCAGAGGGGAAGGAGCCTTCCACCTGAGGTTGGGAACTGCCCACTTCTGGCTAGAGAGTCAGATGCTTTGTAAACAGTTCAGGTGTTCCCTGGACATCCACAGATGTTTCCTAAAAGACCAAGTGCCCAGCTGACCTTAGAGTCAGGGGTTTCAGGAGGCAGCTGCTGAATGCAGGGATGCACAGAAGCTGCTGTGGAGTTCACTATGCATCTGTGCCCCATCACCCCCAAAACCACGCCCTTCCTGAAGCCCATGGGGAGCTGCTGTGGCAGCCCCATCCTACAAGTGACAAGTCTGAGCAGATGCGGCCCAGCTCTGCCAGACACCTCAAAGGACTAATCTGGAAACAGCCTGTGAACCCAGGAGCCTCAATTCTCAGATTCCTTTGCTGTTTGGGGACTTTGTTATTCATGCTAAGAGAAAAATGAAATGGGCCTAATTGTGAAAGAGAGAAGATAGACCAGACAGAGCCAGGTAGAACCTGGGCAAGACAGGGATGAAAAAAGGCATGGATGGGGATACAGGGAGAGATGGCTGAAAGAGCCTGCCAGGGCACAGGAGTGCGCTCCTGCCCAGCCTCTCTCCTCAGTTGCCAACATCCGGAACCTCAGAAGGCCGAGGCCAAGGGCGTCCACCTCCTTGTGCACAAGCTTCCATGACCCCAGTGCCTGACCCTCAATACTCAGCATGTACTTTCCTGGGTTCTTAGCCATCTCAGGGCTAATACAAGAGTTCTTTTGGTGCAGGGTCTGAGGAGAAGGTAAATGATGCTGTGAGCTATCACAGCCATTGCATGGGCTTCTCCTGGCGTGTGGCCGACAAGGGTGTAAACTTCACCTTGACTTCCAGGGCTTGGGACCTGTCTCCCGCGGAATAACAATCTGCATTACTGGCTGGCTGTCCAACCACTATTTTAAGTGCTTCAAAG
>NW_022313362.1:0-2890 GCF_002776525.5 Piliocolobus tephrosceles
TCTGCCTAGAAGCAGTGTGTGGAACTCTGTGTGATGAAGTCACATATCAGAAAGGAATCTCTCAGAAAGCTTCCCTCTAGTTATTAGGTGATGATATTTCCTTTTTCACCATGGGCCCCAACTGGCTGCCAAATATCAGCTTGCAGATTCTAGGAAAAGAGTGTTACCAAACTGCTTCCAGAGGACAAAGATGTAACTCTGTGAGACGAATTCACAGATCACAAAGAAGTTTCTAAGAAAGATTCGTTCCCGTTTGTAACTGATGATATTTCCTTTATCAGCGTAGGCCTCAATGCCATCCAGAGTAGAACTTCTCAGATTCCTCAAAGACAGTGTTAGTGGTTTGCTCCATGAAATATAAGTGTAACTCTGTGAGATGAATTCACACATCACAGAGAAGTTTCTCAGAAAGCTTCTTTCCAGTTTTCCTCGGGGACACTTGCTTTCTACCCGTAAGCTTCATTGCGCTAAGAAGAATCCCATCGCAGTTTCCAAGCAGACTATCTTAGCAAACTGCTAGCTGAAGAGAAAAGTGTAACTCTGTGAGTTGCACTCACTCAGAGCAATGCAGTTTCGAAGAATGCTTCTTGCCACTTTCTCTCTGAGGATATAACCTTTTTCACCATAGCCCACAAGGAGCTCCCAAATATCACTTTGCAAAATCCAAGACAACAGCCTTAGCAAACTCTGCCAAGAAGCAGTGTGTGGCACTCTGTGTGGTGAAGTCACATATCAGAAAGCCATCTCTCAGAAAGATTCCCTCTAGTTATTATGTGAGGATATTTCGTTTTATAGCATGGCCCCAATTGGCTCCCAAATATCACCTTGCAGTTTCTAGGAAAAGAGTGTTATCAAACTGCAGCCTGAAGACAGAGATGTAACTCCGGGAGACGAATTCACAGATCACAAAGAAGTTTCTCAGAAAGCTTCTTTGCCGTGTGTAACTAATGATAGTTCCTTTATCAGCGTAGGCCTTAATGCCATCCAGAGTAGAACTTCTCAGATTCCTCAAAGACAGTGTTAGTGGTCTGCTCCATGAAACATAAGTGTAACTCTGTGAGATGAATTCACACATCACAGAGAAGTTTCTAAGAAAGCTTCTTTCCAGTTTTCCTCCTAGGACACTTGCTTTCTCCCCGTAAGCTTCATTGCACTAAGAAGAATCCCATCGCAGTTTCCAAGCAGACTATCTTAGCAAACTGCTAGCTGAAGAGAACGTGTAACTCTGTGAGTTGTTCTCATACATAGCAATGCAGTTTCTCAGAATGTTTCTTGCCACTTTCTCTCTGAGGATATAACCTTTTTCACCATAGCCCACAAGGAGCTCCCAAATATCACTTTGCAGAATCCAAGACAACAGCCTTAGCAAACTCTGCCAAGAAGCAGTGTGTGGAACTCTGTGTGGTGAAGTCACATATCAGAAAGCCATCTCTGAGAAAGCTTCCCTCTAGTTATTATGTGAGGATATTTCGTTTTATACCATGGGCCCCAATTGGCTCCCAAATATCACCTTGCAGTTTCTAGGAAAAGAGAGTTATCAAACTGCAGCCTGAAGACAGGGATGTAACTCCGGGAGACGAATTCACAGATCACAAAGAAGTTTCTCAGAAAGCTTCTTTCCCGTTTGTAACTAATGATATTTCCTTCATCAGCGTAGGCCTCAATGCCATCCAGAGTAGAACTTCTCAGATTCCTCAAAGACAGCGTTAGTGGTCTGCTCCATGAAACATAAGTGCAACTCTGCGAGATGAATTCACACATCACAGAGAAGTTTCTAAGAAAGCTTCTTTCCAGTTTTCCTCTGAGGACACTTGCTTCGTCACGATAAGCTTCATTGCGCTAAGAAGAATCCCACTGCAGATTCCAAGCAAACTGTCTTGGCAAACTGATAGCTGAAGAGAAACGTGTAACTCTGTGAGTTGCACTCACACATAGCAATGCCGTTTCTCAGAATGCTTCTTGCCACTTTCTCTCTGAGGATATATCCTTTTTCCCCGTAGCCCTCAATGAGCTCCCAAATATCACTTTCCAGAATCCAAGACAACAGTCTTAGCAAACTCTGCCTAGAAGCAGTGTGTGGAACTCTCTGTGATGAAGTCACATATCAGAAAGGAATCTCTCAGAAAGCTTCCGTCTAGTTATTAGGTGATGATATTTCCGTTTTCACCATGGGGCCCAACTGGCTGCCAAATATCAGCTTGCAGATTCTAGGAAAAGAGTGTTAGCCAACTGCTTCCAGAGGACAAAGATGTAACTCTGTGAGACGAATTAACAGATCACAAAGAGGTTTCTCAGAAAGCTTCTTTCCCGTTTTTAACTGATGATATTTCCTTTATCAGCGTAGGCCTCAAAGGCTTCCAAAGTACAACTTCTCAGTTTCCCCAAACAGTGTTAGTGGCCTGCTCCATGAAACATCAGTGTAACTCTGTGAGATGAATTCACAATCACAGAGAAGTTTCTAAGAAAACTTCTTTCCAGGTTTCCTCTGAGGACACTTGCTTCGTCACGATAAGCTTCATTGCGCTAAGAAGAATCCCACTGCAGATTCCAAGCAAACTGTCTTGGCAAACTGATAGCGGAAGAGAAACGTGTAACTCTGTGAGTCGCATTCACTCATAGCAATGCAGTTTCTCAGAATGCTTCTTGCCACTTTCTCTCTGAGGATATATCCTTTTTCGCCATAGGCCTCAATGAGCTCCCAAATATCACTTTCCAGAATCCAAGACAACAGTCTTAGCAAACTCTGCCTAGAAGCAGTGTGTGGAACTCTGTGTGATGAAGTCACATATCAGAAAGGAATCTCTCAGAAAGCTTCCCTCTAGTTATTAGGTGATGATATTTCCTTTTTCACCATGGGCCCCAACTGGCTGCCAAATATCAGCTTGCAGAT
>NW_022313363.1:0-7233 GCF_002776525.5 Piliocolobus tephrosceles
ACTTATGAGTGACAACATGCGGTGTTTGGTTTTCTGATCCTGTGTTACTTTGCTGAGAATGGTGATTTCCAGCTTCATCCATGTCCCTGCAAAAGATGTGAAATCATCCTTTATTATGGCTGCATCAAATTCCTTTGTTATGGCTGCATCAAAATATACCACATTTTCTTTATCTAGTCTGTCATTGATAGGCATTTGGATTGGTTCCAAGTCTTTGCTCTTGTGAATAGTGCCACAATAAACATATGTGTGCATGTGTCTTTATAGTAGAATGTTCTATAATCCTTTGGGTATATACACAGTAATGGGATTACTGGGTCAAATGGTATTTCTTGTTCTAGATCCTTGAGGAATTGCCACACTGTCTTCCACAATGGTTGAACTAATTTACACTCCCACCAACAGTGTTAAAGCGTCATATTTCTCCACATTCTCTCCAGCATCTGTTGTTTCCTGACCTTTTAATGATCACCATTCTAACTGGCGTGAGATCGTATCTCACTGTGGTTTTGATTTGCATGTCTCTAATCACCAGTGATGATGAGCTTTTTTTCATATGTTTGTTGGTCATGTAAATGTCTTATTTTGAGAAGTGTCTGTTCATGTGCTTCGCCCACTTTTTGATGGGGTTGTTTGTTTTCTTGTAAATTCGTTTAAGTTTCTTGTAGATTCTAGATATTAGCCTTTTGTCAGATGGATAGATTAAACTTTGCAAGTTGAAACTAGATGACTTATGTAAACTTCTGGAGAAATCATAGCAACTTATATATAAACAACCTTTATGCCTGTGATGTGTAGACTACACAAAAAGTACACATGAACACTGAGTTCAGACTGCAATTCAGAGAATTGTGTCAGATTGTAATTGCAATTGGAAGATGCTTCAGAACCTCTCGAAAACCTATTCTACAGACTGCTCCAGACATTACAGGTGAGCCAACACACAACTGAAAGGATTAGAGCGACGTTTGCCAAACAAATTGCTCTAATTGAAGCAGTAGTTGTGTGACTTTAATAAGGTTCCAGGATTATACTGTCCCCTTTTTACCATGATTTCCCTTTGCCCTTTCTAATTTGACTTCATCCCCTTTTCCATGGGACATGACTTCTTAAGAATGAGCCTTCCTAGTCATGTAGGATCAGATGAAACATACAGCCACAAAGCTCTTCTACAATACTTTCTCTGAGAGCTTTTGAAGAATTGGGGTGCAAGTTGTGCTGTCACAGGCCTGTAATCCCAGCACTTTGAGAGTCCAAGGCAGGAGGATCACTTGAAACCAGGAGTTGAAGACCAGCCTAAGCAACAAAGGGAGACAACGTCTTTTCAAAACAAAATAAATCAAACTAGCCAGGTTCAGTGGTGCATGCTTATAGTCTCAGATACTTGGGAGGCTAAGGTGGGAGGACCGCTTCAGCCCAGGAGTTCAAGGCTGCAGTGAGCACACTCTAGTCTAGGTGACAGGAGCAAGATTGTGTCCTTAAAAAGAAAAAAAGAAAAGAAAAGAAAAAGATGGAATAAACAGGAAAGCCAAAGATCTCAGGCATCTCTGGATGATTGCCTCAACAAATTTTTTTTTCTTGGCTTCAAAACCTTTCAAGATGTATATTTCTTTGTAAAAGAAAGACATGCCAATGGTAACTTTATTATTTGCTGAGGCACAGAAGAAAGAGAAGATTAGATCAATTGTTTTTCTGCCCACACCATCTCTACCTACCTGCCTTCTCTCCTTTAATCAAATGTATAAATACTAAGCCTCTTGAAACCTCTTCAGAGAGAACACAAACCACCGAGGTTTTCTGAAACTCATGTTTTCCCAGGGTGCACCTTCAAGCTATGCCTCAATAAAATTCGATTGTTCAAGACCCTTGCCTCAGTCAGTCATTCTGGATAACCACCATGAGTCCTGCAAAGCCCTTCAGTAATCTGTTGTCTGCGTAGGTGATATGTACCTAGGTGAGTCAGGTCTTCATGAGTCAAATGCTCTTCTTCCATTTCTGCCTTTCTCAAACCTACCACTCAGTGCTGTGTGCTCTGATCTGACCCCAGCTCCCAGGTTGTTTGTATTGGTCTAAGAAAGCAAGATCAGTAAGGGCAAGTTGAGAAGGAAGTAAGAGGCCAACACCGTGGAACGTGGCAGGTGAGGCTGTCATAGCTCAAAGCAACACTCCCTGGGTGCATTTTATAAATTTTTCTGGATTTGGAATCTTTTCCCTGTGTGTCTATCTAGAAATTCACCCTCATCCTACTTTCCTCTCATTACACTTTCTGTTTCTACTGCACTTGTTTATGGCCAGAGAATGGACATGCAAATAGTTGACAATCGAATTAACAATGACTTTTTGTGAGACTTGGAACCTGGCCTTCCTTTTTCCCAAAACAGATTGAAGTTTCTAAAAGCTAGCTTTTATGCAGGGCTGTGCAGTTGTGAGTATAGTGTTAGGGAACAGGTGTATAAGTGAAGGATGAGACAGAAAACAAAATGTTGGCCTTCAAATCCTGAAAGCAAATGGGACAAAAATCATTTTTGAAGGTGGATGTCATTCAGGAGACCTTATAAATTTTAGAGTGTCCTCTTACCAGATGAAGTGGAGGATGAGGTTAAATTATTGAGTTAGGTGACGGTGGGCACATACTTCTCTGTCACAGTTTTTTTTTTTTTTTTTTAATCTGTAAAAATGGGGTTGGTGGCACTTAGGATTTTTTGGTCAGGACTGTAGCTACATGAAAAGCTCTTAGGATAGTGCCTGGTGCATAGTGAGTGCTGCATCAGTGTGTGAGCTATTATAATTATGGGAATAGGCAAAAGTGCCACCCTGGCCATCCAGAGTGTGGAGGTACTTTCCAGTCAGGGTCCAGGCAGGCCAGCTGGAGATGAAGCTGGTTAGTGGGGAAGCTTAACTTCCAGGAGTAGAAGCATTTAGGAGAAGTAACTCATGCACAACATTCTGTAAACATTCCTTTACCCAACAGTAGGAATACTCAGAGTGAGTGTGGCTTCCGTGACAATCATTATCTACTGGGAATCTAAGAATGTGTCCTAGAGTCGAATCGCTTTGATGTAAGCCAAGCCCAGAAATGGCTTCAGGGCTGCCTTACAGATAGCATTCATCTTGCTAAAGGAATACCCTCTTCCGGCCCAGGCCATTATTTTTGTTTTTGTACTACCCTAATTTTTAGGGTGTAAGGAGAAAGACTGAAGAATAAAATAATGAAGTGCATGTATGAAATAACAGGGTAGAATTGAGACTGGTATGTGTAAGTTAAGACAAATCGTGTATAAATTTTGTGTGAACATAAAAAGGATTTCTTGTTGCAAACAGACCTCTCCATATACATAATACCATTGCCTTGAGTGGGTAGCAGACTCTGTCACAAGAACACACCATCAGAGTCATGAGAGAATGGGTAGTGTGGCATCTTTAATTCGCAGGATAGACTGAGAAAGTTATTGAAGAGAAAGGATTTGAAGGAAAAGATGAGTGAGGGCAAGAAAAATGGGATGGTGAAACGAAAGGACTGAAAGGAATGTTTACCCAGGGCTCATCAGGTACCAGGCTCTGTGACTAATGTCTTACACATGTTCATTTACTCTTCCACTGTCATTTTCTGATGCAGTAAGAGTCAGCCTTACACTGCAGATGAGGAAAGAGGCTGAGGGAGATCAAATGAGGAACCTAGGGTCATCCAGCCACTTCATAGCAGAGCTAGTATGTTTCACTGTGGTTTGTGCAGACAGAAAAGTGAGACATAGAAGGAAGGCAAAATGTATTTTTGTTGTGGGCAATGTTTATGAAAGTGACCTGTATGAGGCAGAATAATGGCCCCTTAAAAATGTCCACATCTAGGGCCAGGCGCAGTGGCTCAAGCCTGTAATCCCAGCACTTTGGGAGGCCGAGACGGGCGGATCACGAGGTCAGGAGATAGAGACCATCCTGGCTAACACGGTGAAACCCTGTCTCTACTAAAGAATATAAGAAATTAGCCGGGTGAGGTGGCGGGCGCCTGTAGTCCCAGCTACTTGGGAGGCTGAGGCAGGAGAATGGCGGGAACCCGGGAGGCGGGGCTTGCAGTGAGCCAAGATCGCACCTCTGCACTCCAGCCTGGGCGACTGAGTGAGACTCCATCTCAAAAAAAAAAAAAAAAAAAAAAAAAAGTCCACATCTGGGCTGGGTGCGGTGGCTCGTGCCTGTAATCTCAGCACTTTGGAAGGCTGAGATAGGCAAATCATGAGGTCAGGAGTTCGAGACCAGCCTTGCCAACATGGTGAAACCTGTTTCTACTAAAAATGCAAAAATTAGCTGGGCATGGTGTCGGGCACCTGTAATCCCAGCTACTCCGGAGGCTGAGGCAGGAGAATTATTTGAACCTGGGAGGTGGAGGTTGCAGTGAGCTGAGATCACCCCACTGCATTCCAGCTGGGGCAACATGAGTGAAACTCTGTCTCAAAAAAAAAAAAAAAAAAAATCCCATCCTAACCCTTGGAACACATGCATTTACTTTTCTTGGAAAAAACACTGTTCAACGGTGATGCAGTTGAGTATCTTCAGATGGAAAGCTTATTCTGGATTATCTGGGTTTCTCCCAGTGTCATCATAAAGGTCCTTGTAAGTGAAAGAGAAAGGCAGGAGGGTCAGAGTGAGAACGATGCAGGCTGAGAGACTCCACTGGCCATTACTTTCTGTGAACATGTGTGACAAGACAAAATTTCAACAAATTTAGTTATAGATGTAATTGGGTTTAATTTGTCATTTATGATTTGGGGCAGCTCCCCTCTACAGATACAGTGATGACTCCCCCTGGGCAATACAATTACAAAACAGTGGGTTTTGTCAAATGTGAATCAGTCAACAAAGCCATAGAAATAAATTGATTGGTTAACATCAGGGTACTTCGGGTCATTTATTTTGGTAAAAGTTAAAGCAGAGGGGGCTTCCTTATTATGCTCACTCATGTAGACTAGAATCTTCTATTTACAGGAAAATATGATCCGTTTTGAGGGCTATCTGATTCCTTAAAATTTCAGTGGGAATATATAACATCCAGCGTGTGTGGCTCTATTTTGAAGTGTCTGTACTCTAACTTACGTGAGAATATGATCAAAACTTAAAGAATTAGCATTAGTCTCAATAACCGTAGTTTTGGGCTTCCATCAATTCTCTTCTTTTCTTTTTTTAATTTCCTTTGTCTTTAAAACTTTTTTTTTATCCTTTATGTTCTAGGGTACATGTGCACAACATGCAGGTTTGTTACATATGTATACATGTGCCATGCTGGTGTGCTGCACCCCTTAACTCGTCATTAGGTATATCTACTAATGCTTTCTCTCCCCACTTCCCCCACCCCACAACAGACTCCAGTGCGTGATGTTCCCCGTCCTGTGTCCAAGTGTCCTCATTGTTCAGTTCCCACCTATGAGTGATAACATGTGGTGTTTGGTTTTCTGTCTTTGTGATAGTTTGCTCCAAATGATGGTTTGCAGCTTCATCCATGTCACTGCAAAGGACATGAACTCATCCTTTTTTATGGCTGCATAGTATTCCATGGTGTATATGTGCCACATTTTCTTAATCCAGTCTGTCATTAATGGACATTTGGGTTGGTTGCAAGTCTTTGCTATTGTGAATAGTGCCACCATAAACATATGAGTGCATGCGTCATTATAATGATTTATAATCCTTTGCATGACTTATATTCCTTTGGGTATATACCCAGTAATGAGATGACTGGGTCAAATGATATTTCTAGTTCTAGATCCTTGAGGAATTGCCACACTGTCTTCCACAATAGTTGAACTAGTTTACAGTCCCACCAGCAGTGTATAAGTGTTCCTATTTCTCCACATCCTCTCCAGCACCTGTTGTTTACTGACTTTTTCATGTTCGCCACTTTAACTGGTGTGAGTTGGTATCTCATTGGGGTTTTGATTTGCATTTCTCTAATGGCCAGTGATGATGAGCATTTCTTCATGTGTCTGTTGGCTGTACGAATGTCTTCTTTTGAGAAGTGTCTGTTCATATCCTTTGCCCACTTTTTGATGGGGTTGTTTGCTTTTTCCTGTAAATTTGTTTGAGTTCTTTGTAGGTTCTGTATATTAGCCCTTTGTTAGATGAGTACATTGCAAAAATTTTCTACCATTCTGTAGGTTGCCTGTTCACTCTGATGGTAGTTTCTTTTGCTATGCAGAAGCACTTTAGTTTAATTAGATCCCATTTGTCAATTTTGGCTTTTGTTGCCATTGCTTTTGGTGTTTCAGACATGTAGTCCTTGCACATGCCTATGTCCTGAATGGTACTGCCCAGGTTTTCTTCTAGGGTTTTTTGTTTTTTTACGTCTAACATTTAAGTCATTAATCCATCTTCAATTAATTTTTGTATAAGTTGTAAGGAAGGGATCCAGTTTCAGCTTTCTACTTATGGCTAGCCAGTTTTCCCAGCACTATTTATTAAATAGGGAATCCATTCCCCATTTCTTGTTTTTGTCAGGATTGTCAAAGGTCAGATGATGGTAGATGTGTGGTATTATTTCTAAGGACTCTGTTCTGCTCCATTGGTCTATCTCTGGGTGTCAATTTTGGATCTTTTCTCTGTATTTCCTGAATATGAATGTTGGCCTGCCTTGCTAGGTTGAGGAAGTTCTCCTGGATAATATCCTGCAGAGTGTTTTCCAACTTGGTTCCATTCTCCCTGTCACTTTCAGGTACACCATTCAGATATAGATTTGGGGAATGGATAATTTCCCGGAGGCTTTGCTCATTTATTTATACTCCTTTTTCTCTGAACTTCTCTTCTCACTTATTTTCATTCATTTGATCTTCAATCACTGATACCCTTTCTACCAGTTGATCGAGTTGGTTACTGAAGCTTGTGCATTTGTCACATAGTTCTCATTTCATGGTTTTCATTTCTATCAGGTCATTTAAGGACTTCTCTACATTGGTTATTCTAGTTAGCCATTTGTCAAATCTTTTTTCAAGGTTTTTAGTTTCTTTGCACTGGGTTCGTACTTCCTCCTTTAGCTCGGAGAAGTTTGATTGAAGTCGTCTTCTGTCAACTCGTCAAAGTCATTCTCTCTCCAGCTTTATTCCATTGCTAGTGAGGAGCTGTGTTCCTTTGGAGGGGGAGAGGCACTCTGATTTTTAGAATTTTCAGCTTTTCTGCACTGCTTTTTCTCCATCTTTGTTGTTTTATCTACCTTTGGTCCTTGATGATGGTGACGTACAGATGGGGTTTTGG
>NW_022313364.1:0-1621 GCF_002776525.5 Piliocolobus tephrosceles
TCTATTTTCTTTTGAGATGGAGCCTCACTCTATCACCCAGGCTGGAGTGGCTGGAGTGCAATGGCACGATCTCGGCTCACTGCAACCTCCACCTCCCGGATTCAAGCAATTCTCCTGCCTTAGCCACATGAGTAGCTGGGACTACAGGCATGTGCCACCATACATGTATTTGTAAAAATACAAATTTTTGTATTTTTGGTAGAGATGGGGTTTCACCATATTGGCCAGGGTGGTCTCAAACTCCTGACCTCAAGTGATCTGCCTGCCTCAGCCTCCCAAAGTGCTGGGATTACAGGTGTGAGCCACCATGTCTGGCCTATGGTTGAATTCTTCATCCCTGGTTTGGGGTACTGATGTGATAAATGCATCTGGTAGAAGACATAACAGGAAAGAACCAGATATCAGAGGAGGAGACTGAAAGCTGTTCATCAAACCTGTGCCTTTCCTTCACAATAGTAAGCTTGTAGCCAAGCACATGGCTGCCTCACAATACTAGGTTTGTCCAGCTTCATTTGTCACTAGGTGGGACTGAGTAACTCTTTTTCACTAATCAGTGGGAGTGATAAGGCCAATGTCTTAAGAAAGTGGGTTTGTCTCCCACAAACCTCTTCTTTTCCCACCAGTATATTCTAACTTGGCAGCACCCAGTTCTACGAAGCTGGCAATGCCCTAGGGCAGGGGTCAGAACACTGAAGCCCTTGGGCCAAATCCAGGCCTCTACCCAAAAGCTAACAATGGCTTTTACATTTTTAAATGGTCAAAAAATTAATCGAAAGAAGAATACTACTTCACAACATGTGAAAATTATATGAAATTCAAATTTCAGTGTCCATAAAGTTTTTATTGGAACACAGCCACACCCATTCATTGAGGCATTGTCTATAGCTGCTTTGGGGCTACAACTGCAGAAATGAGTCGTTGTGACAGCAGCCATATGGTCCACAGAGCCTATTCACTTTTGTGCCTTTACAAAAAATTCGTCAGCCCTTGCCCTAGGGGATGGTGGTACAATGACTTTCTAGAAACTTTCTTCCTGAACGGCCATGGAAACAGAGTTGCCCAGTGTTATGGCCACAGAAAAGGGACTAACACACATCTTTCCATTAGTCACTGCAGTCTATTTTATCAATGAACCCAAACATACAGTCTTTTCATTTTCTCCATTTAAGCTTCCTTTTTCTGATCTTTTGTTTCTATTCAAAATTCACTGTTCTTCATTAACCATTTGGGGTTCCCTGCTTTAAACGCTAATTTCAAATTTCACCGCAACTCCAGAGAGGCTCTCTTTTAACTTAAAAACAAACAACAAAAAGATACTTTGAACCACTCATATTTATATTTGAATTGGCATAGATGTGCATGTTAACAAATGTGTAATGCACAAATATTGAAATTTTCAAGATTTCATGCAGTTACCCTCTCTTTCGAATTAGTTTTTCTAGCCCTTTGAATTGCTCCTAGAAGAAAAATTTTAAAGTCTTTCTGAAATAGAGCAAAACAACCTCCTCTTCTTATAACACAAATTCAGGAGTTTAATTTCACTATTTTCTACAGAAACTTTGCTTTTTAATGTACAAGGGTAAAATACTCAGTTATCACATAATTTAATGTAGGTTTCTCT
>NW_022313365.1:0-4372 GCF_002776525.5 Piliocolobus tephrosceles
GGCTGCATTCGGCCATGAGTTAGTATAAGGAAATTTGGTCTGAACGCCGTGACTGTCCTCAGACTCTAGTCACCACCTTAAACACATGGCCAGTGGTCTCCCTATCTGTAGTACATTCGGCCGGCCGGCCAACACCAAAAGAGGGCTATTCTAATTCACAGAGAGCTCTCAGCATTGGATGAGTTAACTTGACTTCCTAACCCCCAGCAAAGCCTTTCCTAAAGTTCTTTCACATGCATTCCAATGGGATCGGTTTCCATGATTTTCCTCCCATTCCCTCCCTGTTGTGACACAGCACATTCCCCTTTCCTTTCATTTTAGACCAATCAGACCCGGTTGGTCCTACACTTTGGTTGGATAGATGCTGGGATTGCTTTAAGGTCTGAGTTTTCATAATAGTGCTGTTATGAATATGGATGTGCAAGTATCTCTTTGAGATCCTGATTTAATTCTTATGGATAAATATCCAGAAGAGGGATTGCTGCATCACATGGTAATCTTATGTTAATGTTTTTGAGAAACCTCCACACTGTTTTCAGTAGTGCCAATTTTTTAAACAAACCTCATCACTCAGTTCCTTTGAAAGGAGGTATGTGCACAAGATACATTTCCTCTATTATTAATGCATAGTCATGCAAGTGTGCGTGTGTGTATTTGACTTAGTACATATAATAAGAATTAAAATAGCATCTTTGCACAGTAGTGGAGAAAGATACTCTTAAAAAATATGGAAACCAAATTCTTCATTTATAATATTTTAATCACTAGTATGGATTCTTAGGAAGGCTAGTGTTATTTGTTTACATATCTTTAATTTTATATTTTTATAGTTCTGCTAAATAACTTGTATTTATTCCAGGCAGCATTTCTGTTTAGTCATGAGGATTTATTTACCTGACAATGAGCAATGAGCACAAAGGAAAAGTTACTTGTTATTGGGAAGACATTATATATTTCTCTAAACTATGTAATCTAACATAAAACATTTCTTCATGTTTTTATTGGACATTTATATATTCCCTGGTAAAATTCCTGTTTAGATCTTTTAAACATGTTTTGATTAGGTTATTTGTCTTTTTAGCATTGAGCTGCAAACGTTCTTTATATATTTTTTATATAAGTCCTTTATCAGTTATGTAACTTGCAAATATATACTTCAAACTCTGGTTTATCTGTTGACTTTATGGATGGTGTTCTTTGATGGGTGAAAATCTTACTTTTGATGAAACCCAGTTTATCAATTTTATTTTGGTTGCTTCTGCTCCTGGTGTGATATTTAAAAACCTTGCCAATTCAGTGTTCCAAAAAATTTTACTGTGCTGTGTATACAATTGTTTTTGGTGCTTTGAAATATTAATGAATTCATCCTGTCATCAACCCCATGAGGTTGATAATACTGTGACCACCACTGCCATTTCATTGGTGAGGAAGTTGAAGCAAATAAAGTCCAAGTAACTTGTCCAACCACACATCATCACGTAGTGGTTTCTCGGAGACTTGAATCAAGGGCATCTGCATCCAGAGTGCCAGCTCTTAGCCACCATGTTATGCTGACTCTTCTATTTGGGGTACAGATATATTCAAAATATAATATTCCCTATTTTCCACTCATGTAGCTGTATATTAATGATAATTTTATTACAAATGTATAATTTAAAATATGTAGAATTATTATTCCAGTTATGTATCACTACATGACAAATTGTTTCCAAATGTCAGGCCTTAAAACAACTGTAATAATTTTATTATCATCGCTCAGGGTGTTGCTTGGGCTAAGATATGTCTTCTTTCCACAGAGTTTCTTATGTAGCTACTTTCCTATGGTGTCTTGGTCTATAATTATCTGAAGGTCATTCGCTTACATACTTAATGATTCAAGTTGAAGGGATAAAAGTGCTCGTGGGCTACCAGGATTTCTTAGGCATATATTTTTGTCTGTCTGCCAAATTGTCATTTATTATGGGGACTACAGATTGAGTTAAGGAGGAATGGAGAGAAAAAGAAACATACAAACAAAATATCCAAAAAGAGGGAGAGAAAGAGCGAGAAAACATGTTGTGTTTCCAACAGAACTTTGAAAGTAAGCTGCATAATTTCCACTACGTCATTTTTGTTGAGACAGCTACAAGGTCTGCCAAACTTCGAAAGGAGGTCATGTTACTTGACAGGATAATTGTCAAAGTGTTTATAGTAATGTCACAATATGTTTTAAAGAGATTTTCTGTCACAGAAAGAAAGGAATCTTGCATCATAACCTTTCTTGCTGGAATAAACTGAAGAAGTCCCATCTATCTGGTTTCCCAGCTTCAAGACTCAAATACAGCTCATCTCTTTATCCCTTCTTTCTAGTTCTAGTAAATTTCCAGACATAAAACATACAACATTTTATGATGGTAAATATCACAGTTGCCACACAGGCCAGCAGGAACCCAATCACATCCAAAGAGTGGTACCGGAACCAGGTGTGGTCGTGGGCTGCAAGCTGAGGGTGCTTGGCTCCTTTATGGTGCCTGACAAATTCAATCCAGAAGACTGCCCAACCTTTACTGGTTGATCATGACAAATTCTTGATAACTTCATAGTGTTCTCTTTATATCTGAAGGATAAACATAGAGATATCAAAATTGAAAGTACGTTTATTTTCTTGAGCATATTATGTCCGTGTAAGGTTTTTATTTTTATTTTATTTATTTATTTGTTTGTTGAAACAGAGTCTCGCTCTGTTGCCCAGGCTGGAGTGCAGTGGTGCAGGCTCAGCTCACCGCAACCTCCACCTCCCGTGGTGTCAAGAGGTTTTCCTGCCTCAGCCTCCCAAGTAGCTGGGATTACAGGCTCACGCCACCACGCCTGGCTACTTTTTGGATTTTTAGTAGAGAAAGAGACAGGGATTTTCCATGTTGGCCAGACTGGTCTTGAGCTCCTGACCTCAGGTGATCCACCCGCCTCGGCCTCCCAAAGTGCTGGGATTACAGGCATGCGCCACTGCGCCTGAAACATAAAAGGTTTTTAAAGTGCCAAATGATTCAAAGTAAATGACATATAATTGACATAGAATTTGTTCAATTTAGTTTGAGTCATCATAGAAACTTTCGCTTTTACATTGGAATTTTGTCACTGCCAAAATTTATAAAGTAAAACGAAAAGTCAGGAAAATTAATTTCTTACAGGCAAAACAAATATAAGTCATTTTATTATTATTTTTTAGTTTGTTAACTTTTAGTTTTTGTGGATATTTACCAGGTGTATATATTTATGGGTTGCATGAGATGTTTTGATATAGGCGGCAATGTGAAATAATCACATCATGGAGAATAAGGTACGCTTCCCTTAAACATTTATCCTTTGTGTTGTGAATAATCCAATTATACTCTTTTAGTTCTCACACAGGCATATGAGAACGTGGGCAACGTCATGAGCAATTTTAAGTGCTTTAGGAAAGATAGTGAAAATACAATTTGAGAATTATCATGTTTAAGTTCCAAAAAGGAATTGTGTCATGGTGAGTGAAATGCCTCATCGCTAGTTACTCTGCTTCTATACTACCTTTGCCTCCTACTGTTTCCTACTCAGTAGCCAAAATGATATTTTTGAAATAAAAATCAGATTTTGCCACTCCCGTAATTAAGATTTTTGCCTGACTTCTCGTCATATTAAGAATAAAATTCAACTCTGTTATTTGGCCTACAGGACCCTGCAATGTCAAACACTGGCAAGTTCTTCTCCTAACACTTTTTCCATACACACTAGGTCTTCTAGAGACATTGACCTTCTGTTTTTCTTTAGGGTGCCAAAAATGTACTCACCATAGCATCTTTACACATTTTGTCCTCTCTCTCATACTCCTGGAACATTCTTTCTTGCAACAACCCAAGGCATGCTTCTCTCTCTTTTTGAGGCTTCCCTCTAAGTGTTACCTCTAAGAGAGGCTTCTTCTGGCCACACTATGATGGAACCACTAGGATTTTCTCTATTGTTTTATGCTTATTTTGATATTTGATTCTTAGAATTTTAAATACATTATATATCTTAAAAAAAAAAACCCTTTAAATATTAAAGCCAAAAGATAAATATACATACACTAAGTGAATAGGTCAAAAGTGTAAGATCATCTTGAACATTATCTTGAAGAGAAGATACCAATTTACCTACTCTTCAGATCATGGTGTAGGATGTCACAACCTGCCTAGAGTAACTCTCTTGTCCTGATCCATTTAGTCACTACTTTTGTCCTCCAATGAAATATTAGCCTGACTTCAAATATCATACATTAGTTTTCTTTGTTCATGTGACTGAATTATATAACATATATTCATTAGAGTCTATTTTTTAAAACTTTTGTGTAGCAGTTGTTGGTTAATACCATTGCTGTGTA
>NW_022313365.1:4382-4700 GCF_002776525.5 Piliocolobus tephrosceles
TGAACTACTCTCAGCATTCAGAAACTCCTTCTCTTCTCTCTGATGCACCATTCTACCATTCTTCTGCTCTTCTGTTCATGCCGGGGGTTTGGGGTTTATATGGGTACAGAATAGGGGTGTATGGTGGGCCAAATGGCAACTTTGGGCCTCAAAACAGAATGTCTCTTCTCATTTAGGGCCAAGAGTTTTCAGGCTTCAGGGTGGGACATTTGTGGGGGAACCAACCACTTCTACCCAGTATTTTCCTGTTTCCTGTCCATGTCATATAGAGCACTAGGTTTCCATATGTATACATATCTGTTGGGTATATAATTGAAA
>NW_022313365.1:4710-7742 GCF_002776525.5 Piliocolobus tephrosceles
CACCAATCTCATTAGTGGGTATATACGGAAAGGATGAAGAATGATTCTCTTATAAAGGCACATACACATGTTTATTAATAACAGTAGTATTCACAATAGTAAAGATATGGAATCAACCTTAATGCCCATCAATGACTGACTGAATAAAGAAAATGGAATGGGGTACATATACACCATGGAATATTATGCAGCCATAAAAAAGAAACAAACAAACAAGATTTTGTACTTTACAGGTAAATAGATGGAGCTGGAGGCCGTTATCCTTAGTAAACGAGCATAGAAACAGAAATTCAAATATCACATGTTCTCACTATTAAGTGGAAGCTGAAAGATGAGAACACATGGAAACATAGCAGGGAACAATATACACTGGGGTGTATTGGAGGGTGGAGGGCAGGAGGAGAGAGAAGATTGGGTAAAGTAACTAATTGGTAGTGGTCTTAATGCCTGGATGATTAAACAATCTGTAAAACAAACTCCCATGACACTGATTTATCTATGTAAGAAATCTGCTTCTGTAGGCCTGAACTTAAAATGAAAGTTAAACAACAAAATAAATGTAATTTGAGACACATAAAAATTCTAAAAAATTATATGCATGAAAAAAATTTAAATAGTCATAATAATTCTAGTGAGGGTAAGCAGTAACAATTTAGTAATGACCTATATGTTTATTTTGTTTTATGTATGTTATACTAGTTTTCATCTCCCATATTGAATATTAATTTGTTCATTTTTTAGTAACATAGGAAGCAGTTCCTGTAATTCTGCTTGTCTATAAGCTCTTATATTAGAGTTTGGTGTCCTTTGATTGACAAAAAAGCAAGTTGATAAAATAAGCTAATTGTAAGAAATAAATTAATGCTACAAAGGTAGTATGTATAACTTCTTTCAAATTACAAATTATCAAGCACTACTTAGAGGAGAAATTTCAAGGCACAATTTCTGAGACAAATTCAGAGTATTATCAGTATTGCTAATTTTGGTTGCTGTTTCGGCATTGAAATGAGGAAACTTTTGCTATCATAAATAAAGATAGAGCTGTTGAATAAATACAAAATTGTGTTTTTCTGAATTTGGTCAACTGATTGTTAACACTTAGACAATGTGCTACAAAGTGTTGACAACAGTGATTAATATGTTCTACTATAGCCAAGACATTTTTATGTTCAAGTTACTAATTTTGGAACTCACAAGCAATCCTCATAAACTGAACAATAATTTACAGTGTTTAACTTTTATTTATTATATCAATATTAAAATAACTGTGTTGTCAGCAAAAAACATTAGTATAGGTCATGACAAGAAGACTGTATCAGATAGGGAACTAAAAAGTAATTGACAGATACACAAATGTCACCATTTTATTCTCTACAGAAGAAAATATGTTTCCTACTATGTTCTATGGAGGGAACATCTGAACCTGCTCCCCCATCTGACTTCCTTCTGTTTGACTCCTTCCTATATTTCCTTCTGCTGCCTCTATTGGGAGGAGTTCTTAATCTGATAGTTAGTGCTGAGTCCTTCTGGGACCACATTTTATACAGCACAGGATCCACCGACAAGTCAAGATCTATCCCCATCCTTTCTCTTCAATCCTCCTGCATCAGACATTGGCTGGGCCCAGTCCGGCAAGGGAGGTTGCTTCTACTCTTTCTCTAAATCTACCTGGCTGGTTGGAACTTGGACTAAGTCTGTCAGCCTAAGCCGTTCTTTCTTTGAATCATACCCTTAACATCACTCAGATAGGCTTATTCCAAAATGTACAGAAACTACATGAGGCTGGATTACATGGCAAGCTTAAACTGCATGATGCATGTTAGACATTTTGAAATACCTGCTATTGTCATTGTGCTAGTGAAGTTACCCATTAAAATGTAACTTCTTCTGATAACATCTGTAGTGTGTTCAATGCCCTCAGAAATCCTTAAACATAAGGATCAAATGACGAGGAAAGAATTTGGTAATATCTCTTATGTGATCCCAATATCATGATAATATCGAAACTTTACCTACACCTCTTAATATATTTATTCCTGATCACACTATTAGTGCCAAATTTATTATCCATGAGTATACCCTTTGTATTATTTTAGCCTCTTCCATGTGTATTTCTGATTTTGAACTTGATAATTAGTGCTTTCCCAAGAGCTACATTTCCAGGCAGGAAATTTCTATAATTGAATTATTTACAGATTTTCACCATCTCTTTTAGTAGTTTTCCATACCAGTAAGGAACTTTATCTATCCTTCTGTGGGATCTTGGCAAGGGCTGATGCGATTACATTGGCCCTATCTTCTGTCATGTTAAAGACCGTTGACCCCAGAGAAAACACCACAACACCATTTTCTCCAGAGCTCGGGATGAACTCTTCCATTTCCTGTGACAAAAGAATTTTTTCCATCTCAAAAGAGTAACAGCACAGCAGGCACTACTGAAAGAAATGGTACAATTTTCTAAAGAGAGAAAATCAAGTATTATCAGGAATTATTGGAGGAAATTATATATTTTAACTGACTCAATCACTCAGTTTCTTATCAAGAAGATGTACAACATGAGACAGCTCGCCTCTACTAAGGGTATTTATGTAAATATGTGTGTGTGCATGTTTGTGTGTGTGTATAAGGGAGAAATGAAATGGAGCTATTTCATAGTAGTCAGGGAGATAATGTTAGAAAATATTATACCCAGACTCTTCATTTATAATATTACAGTTACTAATATAGGTTCTTGGAAAGTGGCACTACTTGGCTTTAATTCTATCTTGTCATTCTGCTAAATCACATATCTTTATTTCAGGAAAGTTTTCTATAGAATTGCTTTAGTTTGAAGCTGTCAATAGTTTGCTTCTCTAAGTATAAGCAATGAGGAAAAGTTACTCACATTTGAGATGATTTTATGTCTACATTTATCTTCCTTTATAACCCTTTACACTTCACTTAAATTTTGTCAGAGTTTTCCAGTCTTTTTTCAAAAAAGAAAAAAAGTAACTGTAAAAGGTGGTGAAGAATCACCGACATTCTGGAGTCTG
>NW_022313366.1:0-1453 GCF_002776525.5 Piliocolobus tephrosceles
TTAAGTTTCAACTGAACAATTTTAAATTGTGTTTTAATTACTTAATTAAAAAAAAAATACATAAATTAACATTAAATTAAGGATTATAAATTGTAAAAAAAAAAAAAAAAAAAAAAAAAAAAGCATTTATTTATTAATTTATTTATTAACTTAATCATTTTGTTTTTAATTAGATGATGAAGGCAAAGGCTTGTAAGGAAAAACTTACAGGACTTTCCATTTAGTACCTACTAAAAGAGTGTTCATGCATTTTTCCCACTTTCAATATATACAAAATACAAGATAAACGTTAATTATTCATAATATGTATAACTCTCATAGTTTCCTTTTTATAATCAACTTGAAATTTACGCACGTATTTTTTTGATAAAACGAAAAAAGGATAAGTACCAAATGTTGTGTATACGCATCAACGGATGTATATAAGTAAATAAATAGGCAGACAACACAAGCCAATAAATATATAAGCAGGCAAACAAAGAAAATAAATAGATAAACATATGTTTATATGTTTGTATGTGCATATGCTTGTATATATGCAAGAAATTATAGTAACTCTTCATATTTGTGATAAAACTTGTTCACTCCTATTTATTAAAATTTCCAAAATTATAAATATAGAGGAAAAAAAAAAAACAAAAAAAAAACAAAAATAAATAAATAAATAAATATACGTCCTAAGCTTTGAAAATAGTTCACTTGTGATAAATGTACATTGTCATATAGGTTTATTCATATACGTACATATATATATATATATATATATATATACGTACAAACGTACATACATACATGTGTATATATATATATATATATATATATATATATATATATATGTGCCACTCTCTCACGAATTAAAATCTCATGCTATTTTTATTTTATTTATTTATTTATTTTTACTTTATTTATTAATTTTTATTTTATTTTATTTATTTTTCATCTTTGTTTTGATTTTATTATTTTTTTTTAATTCAGTTGAAAAATATAACTATTTATACATGTTTCGTTTTTATTTGTTTTACTTATTTTATTTTTATTTTATTTTTTTTTTTACTGTTAATGTAAAATTAGATAAAAGGGTATTATATATAAAAATGTCAGTAAATAATAATACAAATTTAGATAAGCTAACCGCAATTAAGAAATATGTGAAAAATTTCGACCACGACAATAAGCTTAACAGTAAGTGTGAATTATAATGTGTACGTATGTGTGTATATACAAACGTACATACATACGTACATACATAGACGTGCGTGCGAACCCATACGTATGTGTACTTTTCTATGACAACTTACATGTGTACATTCAGCGAATATGCAACAATAAAACACACTGTTAAAAAAAAAAAAAAATAAAAAAAAACTAAAAAAATAATATAGACGACCTATTATGTAGCCATACAACGGCTATTTTTTAAGCTAATAAATAGTAGTGATTTTGTGTATAATGC
>NW_022313367.1:0-4350 GCF_002776525.5 Piliocolobus tephrosceles
CCAAGGGAGCCAGGTGAGGGATGACTCTCATAGTCTCCTACTGGGAGAGCTTCACAGGGATTATATTCTGACTGTACTCAAGGGGAGACAGGGGAGATGAGAGGTACGGGTAGTGGGGAAATGTTGTATATGCCAAGTGATGAGCAGAGAGAAAAATAATCTGTAGATGTTGGAACGGAGTGCAAAGACATTAGGAGGCAATGTAGGACCATACAGCATTGGATCATTACCAAAAATCCTGCAGTCCACTACAGGTTTTTCCTGCCTAAGACCATGGCTTGGGCCAAGAGTAATCATCTTATTTGATCCTGTCCTTACAGCGAGAGTCAGGGCCCTCAAGCACAAGAGCTCTACACAGTGACCAGTCAAGGGTCAGCTTGGCCTTGGACATCTGCTCTTACATTCATTTAAGAAGCATCTGTAAAGTGTGTTATATATCAGATTCTATGCCGGGGTGGCAAATTGAATGGTGAATGAATCTCTGCCTTCATAGTATACAAGGCATATATGGAATTGGATAATCTTATAAAGACATGATGAGGTTCAAAAGGAGAGATATGGACGAGGTTTATTGCAACACAGAACAGGTGACTCAACACAGTTTAGACAGAAGAGAGAAAAGAAAAAGTAATTTCAGGAAAGACATCTTGTAACGTGAAATGTATCAGCTAAGTCCAAAGTCAAGTGAGGTCGACTAGGGGTCATAGGATGGCATTTCAGAAAGAGAAAAGAGAGCAAAGCAGTCAAAGAGGTCAAGAAATGGTGTTGCTACAGGTCAAAGTGTGAGACAGAGAGGAACCAAAAATACACCTGGAGAGGCAGGATGAAAGACTTGAACTCCATGCAAAGGGAGTGAAGAGTCACCAAATGATTTTAGCAGAAGACTGACATGATAAGATTTATATATCAGAAAGATCTCTCAGCAATAATGAGGAATACAGATAGGAGGAGGGCATGGCTGGAATCAGGCAGACCAAATAGAGGAGTATCACAGTGGTTAGTGGAAAAACGATGAGAGCCTGAACTCGTTAGAAATGGGAGAATTTTTTAAAAATATATAAGATTTAATGAAACTTAAGAAATTTAGGAGGTAAAGTCTTCAGGTTTTGGGTGGTTGGGTGGAAGAAATTTATGATGGTGCATCAACTGAGGTGGAGAATGTAGAAAGAATTTTTTCAATGCTATATTGATGTGGTTGCCATTCATAAACCAGTCTTCCCTCAGTCAATGAATTCTACATGATCCTTCCCCATTGGAGAGAGAAGAAAGTGGTGTAACTTCTTGTTTAGGGTCTCTGGGATCCAGGAGGATTCTATGGTCTATTGTTAAAAATCCATATTTCTGTATCTATACAATGGCATATTATTTAGCTATAAAAAGAAATGTGCTGTGAAAAGAAATGGAGGAACCTTAAGGTAAGTGAAAGAATCCCATCTACAAAGTCCATACCCTCCATGATTCCAGCTCTATGGCATTCTGGAAAAGGCAAAACTATGGAGACAGGAAAACATCACTGGTTGCCAGGGGTTTGTGGCAGAGATGGGGAAGAAGGGATGAGCAGTTAGAGCAGAGGGAATTTTAGGGCAATGACCCTATTCTGTATGATACTGTATGAATCTTATGATATTGGTAGATACATGTCTTTATACGTTCTTTGAAATCCGTAGAATGTACAACACAGTTGGAACTCAAATATAAACTATGGGCTTTCGTCAATAGGTATCAATATTGGTTCATCAATTGTAACAAATGTATTACACTAAGGCAAGATATTAATAACAGTGGAAACTGTGTGTTGGCAGTTATACAGCAACTCTGTCCTTTCCATTCAATTTTTCTGTAAATCTAATCATTTCATTTCATCATTTCATTTCATTTCACCATTTCATCATTTCATTTCATTATTTCATCATTTCATCTCATCATTTCAACATTCTCATTTCATCTCATTTCATCATTTCATTTCATCTTATTTCATCTCATTTCATCTCATTTCATCATTTCATTTCATTTCCTTTCATTTCATCATTTCATTTCCTTTCATTTCATCATTTCATTTCATCACTTCATCATTTCATTTCATCACTTCATTTCATTCCATTTCATTCCATCATTTCATCTCTTCATCATTCTCATCTCATTTCATCTCATCATCACTTCATTTCATCATTTCATTTCATCATTTCATCTCATTTCATCTCATCTCATCATTTCATTTCATCATTTCATCATTTCATTTTATTTCATCATTTCATCATTTCATTTCATTTCATCTCATCATTTCATCTCATCTCATCGTTTCATCTCATCTCATCATTTCATCTCATCTCATCATTTGATCATTTCATCTCATTTCATCTCATCATTTCGTTTCATTTCATCATTTCATGGCACATGGTTATCCATTCAAATGTTTGTGGAATAAATATGAATAAACTCAAAATAAAGAGAACATATATTAATTTTTTCCTAATTTGCAGATTTCTCTATTTTATTTCCTTCACTGCAAACTATCCCCACTGAGAGAATTGGCATCTGAGTTCACAGTGTTGATTTCTAACATTTTAAAACAAAAACTATGTTTGAATTATAAATCATGTATTTAAATACGAATACTTGCTTCATCAAGTATAAGAGCATAAATTGTTAAGACACATTTTCTCTACTGATGTGTTAAAAAGTAAGGGAGAAATGTGTGTTTTATAATTAATGAAACAAAATTCCTTAAGGTCTTACCATATGCTTGGCCCCATGCTGTTTTATATTAATTAATTCTCTTAACCTTCACCACAGTCCTATGAGGAGAGTATTTTTATTATTCTCATTCTAAACATTAATAAAGGTCAAAGAAAGGTAATTTTCCCAAAGTTACCCAGATTTTAAGTGGCAATTGTAGGATTTATCTCTATCTTACTCTACTGTCTGAAACATTCTTGATATTCCTTTATTGGGTTCAGTACTAAGAAGAAACCATAGAAAATAACATTATTGGTCTTCATTTTAGAATATTCTTTCCTTGGGTTCATCATACACACATGTGCACACATAAACACAAATATACACAGTAATTGTAAACAGCGTGGTAATTTCTTTAAATTTTGTTAAAATACCTCCCGAGAAAAATGAAGAAAAGTGGGGAAGAGAATCTCAGAGCTTGAAGACTATCTTTATGAAATAAGACAGGCAGAAAAGAATAGAGATAAAAGAATAAAAAAGAGTAAACAAAACCTCCAAGAAATATGGGATTATGTAAAGAGACAGAACCTATAACTGATTGGGGGTACCTCAAAGAGATGCGGAGAATGGAATCAAGTTGGAAAACATACTTCAGGATATCATCCAGGAGAACTTCCCCAACCTAGCAAGACAGGCCAACATTTAAATTCAAGAAATTCAGAGAACTTCAGTAGGATACTCCATTAGAAGATCAATCCCAGGACACATAATCATCAGATTCTCCAAGGTGGAAATGAAAGAAAAAATGTTAAGGGCAGCCAGAGAGAAAGTCCAGGTCATCTACAAAGGGAAAGCCACAAGACTAACAGTGGACCTCTCAGTGGAAATCCTACAAGCCAGAAGAGATTGGGGCCAGTATTCAACATTCTTGAAGAAAATCATTTCCAGCCTAGAACTTCGTGTCTGGTCAAACTAAGCTTCTAAGCAAAAGAGAAATAAGATCCTTTACAAACAAGCAAATCCTCAGGGAATTTGTCACCCTCGGGCCTGGCTTATAAGAGCTCCTGAAAGAAGCACTGAAAATTGAAAGAAAAAATTTTTACCAGTCACTACAAAAACACACTGAAATACACAGACCAGTAACACTATGAAGCAACCACATACACAATTCTGCAAAATGACCAGCTAGCATCATGATGACAGCATCAAATTCACATGTAACAATACTAACCTTAAATGTAAACGGGCTTAATGCCTCAATTAAAAGACACGGAAAGGCAAGCTGGATAAAGGGCCAAGACTCATCACTATGCTGTCTTGGAAAGAGCCATCTCACATGCAAAGACACACAGGCTCAAAATAAAAGGATGGAGGAAAATTTACCAAGCAAATAGAAATCAGAGAGAAGAAGGGGTTGCAATCCTAGTCTCTGACAAAACAGACTTTAAACCAAAAAGATCAGAAAAGACAAAGAAGGGCATTACATAATAGTAAAGGGTTCAATTAAGCAAGAAGAGCTAACTATACTAAAATATATATGCACCCAATACAGAAGCACCCAGATTCATAAAGCAAAGAGTCACAAAGAGACTTAGACTCCCACACAATAATAGTGGAAGACTATTATCTCACTGACAATATTAGACAGATCATTGAGACAGAATTCTAACAAAG
>NW_022313368.1:0-1174 GCF_002776525.5 Piliocolobus tephrosceles
GTAGAGGTGTTTATAGTATTCTCTGATGGTAGTTTGTATTTCTGTGGGGTCGGTGGTGATATTCCCTTTATCATTCTTTATTGCATCTATTTGATTCCTCTCTCTTTTCTTCTTTATTAGCCTTGCTAGCGGTCTGTCAATTTTGTTGATCTTTTCAAAAAACCAACTCCTGGATTCATTGATTTTTTGGAGGGTTTTTTGTGTCTCTATCTCCTTCAGTTCTGCTCTGATCTTAGTTATTTCTTGCCTTCTGCTAGCTTTTGAATGTGTTTGCTCTTGCCTCTCTAGTTCTTTTAATTGTGATGTTAGAGTGTCAATTTTAGATCTTTCCTGCTTTCTCTTGTGGGCACTTAGTGCTATAAATTTCCCTCTACATACTGCTTTAAATGTGTCCCAGAGATTCTGGTATGTTGTATCTTTGTTCTCATTGGATTCAAAGAACATCTTTATTTCTGCTTTCATTTCGTTATGTACCCAGTAGTCATTCAGGAGCAGGTTGTTCAGTTTCCATGTAGTTGAGCGGTTTTGATTGAATTTCTTAGTCCTGAGTTCTAGTTTGATTGCACTGTGGTCAGAGAGACAGTTTGTTATAATTTCTGTTCTTTTACATTTGCTGAGGAGTGCTTTACTTCCAATTATGTGGTCAATTTTGGAATAAGTGCCATGTGGTGCTGAGAAGAATGTATATTCTGTTGACTTGGGGTGGAGAGTTCTATAGATGTCTATGAGGTCCGCTTGGTGCAGAGATGAGTTCAATTCCTGGATATCCTTGTTAACTTTCTGTCTCGTTGATCTGTCTAATGTTGACAGTGGAGTGTTGAAGTCTCCCATTATTATTGTATGGGAGTCTAAGTCTCTTTGTAAGTCTCTAAGGACTTGCTTTATGAATCTGGGTGCTCCTGTATTGGGTGCATATCTATTTAGGATAGTTAGCTCTTCCTGTTGGATTGATCCCTTTACCATTATGTAATGGCCTTCTTTGTCTCTTTTGATCTTTGATGGTTTAAAGTCTGTTTTATCAGAGACTAGGATTGCAACCCCTGCTTTTTTTTGTTCTCCATTTGCTTGGTAGATCTTCCTCCATCCCTTTATTTTGAGCCTATGTATGTCTCTGCATGTGAGATGGGTCTCCTGAAGACAGCAGACTGATGGGTCTTGACTCTTTATCCAGTTT
>NW_022313371.1:0-5494 GCF_002776525.5 Piliocolobus tephrosceles
CATTTCTCATTCCATTCCATTCCCATCCATTTTCCATTCCATTCCACCTTTCATTCCATTACATATTCCATTCCATTCCTTTCCATTACGTTCCATTCCTTTCAATTCTGTTCCATTCCATTGCATTCTATATTCCACTCCATTCCATATTCCGTTTCATTCCATTCCATTCCATTTCACTCCATTCCGTTCCATATTCCACTACATTCAATATTGCGTTCGATTCCTTTTCATTCCATTCCATTTCATATTCCATCTATTCCCATCCATTTTCCATTCCATTCCATATTTCATTCCATTACATATTCCATTCCATTCCTTTCCATTCCATTCCGTTCTATATTCCACTCCATTCCATATTCCGTTTCATTACCTTCCATTCCATTCCATTGCATATTCCATTCCATTTCTTTCCTTTCCGTATTCCTTTCCATTGCATATTCCATTCTATTCCATATTCCGTTCCGTTCTGTATTCCTTTCCAATGAATTTTCCATTGCATTCCATATTTCATTCCATTCCATGTTCCCTTCCATTCCATTCCTTTCCATTCCGTTCCTTTACATTCCATTCCTTTCCATTCCATTCCGTTCCATATTCCACTCCATTCCATATTCCGTTGCATTCCATTGCATTTCATACTCCATTCCATTCCATTCCATTTTCCATTCCTTTCCATTTTTCATTCCATTCCATATTCCATTCCATTCCATTCATTTCCATTCCGTTCCATTTCATTCCATTCTGTTCGCATCCATTCCGTTCCATATTCCACTCCATTCCATATTCAGATCCATTCCATTTCATTCCATATTCCATTCAATTAAATTCAACTTCATATTCCATTCAATAACATATTCCATTTCAGTCCATATTCCATTCCATTTCATTTTCCTTCCATTTCATTCCATATTCCGATATGTTCCTTAACTTTCCGTTCTGTTCCATTTCATTCCATATTCCATTCCATTCCATATGCCATTCCATTCCATATTCCATTGCATTTCATTCCATATTCCATTCCTTTCAATTTCATATTCCATTCCATTCCATATTCCATTCCATTCCGTTTGATATTCCATTCCATTTCATTCCATATTCCATTCCATTCCATATTCCATTCCATTCCATATTCCATTCCCTGCCATGTTCCATTCCATTCCCTTCCATATTCCTATCCATTCCATTCCATAATCCATTCCATTATATTTTCCATTCCTTTCCATTCCCTTCCGTATTCCATTTCTTTCCGTATACTATTCCATTCCATATTCCACTGGATTCTATTCCGTATTCCATTCCATTCCATTTTCCATTCCTTCCAGATTCCGTTCCCTTCCATATTGCATTTCATTCCGTTCCTTTCCATTTCGTCCCATTCCATTCCATTCTATTCTGTTACGTTCCATTACATATTACACTCCATTCCTTAATCCATTCCATTCCATTCCATTTCCTTTTACATTCTATTCCATTCCATTCCTTATTTCATTCCAATCCAAATTCCATTCCATTCCATAGTCCATTCCATTCCATTCAATTCTATTCCATTACATACCACACCGTATTCCATTCCATTCCATTTCATTCCATTCCATATTCCATTTCATTCCATTCCATATTCCGTTCTTATCCAATCGAGTTCATTGCATTCTATTGCATTCCATATTCCATTTCTTTCCATTCCAATCCATTGCCTATCATTTAATATTCCATTCCATTCCATATTCCTTTTCATTCCATATTCCTTTTCATTCCATTCCGTATTGCATTCCATTCCATATTCCACTCCATTCCATTCCATATTCCATTCCATTCCATTCCATATTCCACTCCATTTTATTCCATATTCCATTCCATGTTCCATTCTCTTCCTTATACCCTTCCTTTCCACATTCTATTCCATTCCTTTCTATATTCCATTACATTCCATTTCATATTCCATTTCATTCCATATTCCATTCTATTCCATTCCATATTCCATTCCATTCCATTCCATATTCCAGTCCATTTTATTCCATATTCCATTCCATGATCCATTCTCTTTCTTATACCCTTCCTTTCCACATTCTATTCCATTCCTTTCCATATTCCATTCCATTCCATTCCATATTCCATTTCACTCCATATTCCATTCAATTCTATTCCATATTCCATTGCATTCCACATTCCATTCTTTTCCGTATTCCATTCCATTCCATATTCCATCTCATTCCATTTTCCATTCCATTCCATTTTTGATTCCATTCCATATTCCATTCCATTACATTCCATTGCGTTCCCTTCCATTCCGTTCCATATTCCATTCCATTCCATTCTATTCCATTCCACCTTCTATTAAAATTTCTTTCCATTCCATTCCACCTTCCTCTCCAATCCATATTTCATTTCATTCCTTTCCATTCCATATTCCATTCCGTTCCATATTCCATTCTATTTCATTCTATTCCATTCCTCATTCTATTCCATTCCATTCCACATTCCATTCCATTCCATATACAATTTCATTCCATATTCCATTCCATTCCATTCCATTCCGTATTCTATTGCATTCCATATTCCATTCCATTCCATATTCCTTTCCATTCCAAACTCCATTCCATTCCATTCCATATTCCATTCCTTTCTGTACTCCATTTCATTCCATTCCATATTACATTCCATTCCATATTCCATTCCATTCCATTTTCCATTCCAGTCCATATTCCATTCCTTTCTGTTCCATGCCATTCCGTTCCATATTACACTACATTTCATATTCCATTCCATTCCATTGAATTCCATTTCTTATTCCATTCTATTTCGTTCCACTCCATATTCCATTCAATTCCATATTCCATTCCATTCCATTCCATTCCATTCCAATCCATTCCACACCTGATTCCATTCCATCCATTCCATTCCATATTTCATTGCATTCCATTCCATATTCCGTTCCTATCCATTCCAGTCCATACCATTCTATTCCCTTCCATATTCCATTCCATTCCATTGCATTCCATTGCATTCCTTTCCATATTCCATTCCATTCCAAAATTCGTTTCATTCCATATTCCATTTCATTCCAGGGTCCATTCCATTCCATCTTCCATCACATTCCATATTCCATTCCATTCCATATTCCATTCCATTCCATATTCCATTCCATTCCGTATTCCATTCGATTCCAATCCATATTCCGTTCCATTTTATTCCATATTCCATTGCTTTCCATATTCCATTGCATTCCGTATTCCATTCCATTCCATTCCATATTCCATTCCATTTAATATTCCATTCCATTCCATTCCATTCTATTCCATATTACATTCAATTTCATTCCACTCCATTCCATATTCCACTCCAGTCCATATTTCTTTCCATTCCATTCCATTCCATATTTCATTCCATTCCATATTCTATTCCATTCCGCATTCTCTTCCTTTCCATTCCATTCCATATTCAATTCCATTCCATATTCCTTTCCATTCTCTTCCATTCCGTACTCGATTGCATTCCATATTGCCTTCCATTCAATTCCATTCCATATTCCATTCCATTCCTTATTCCATTCCCTGCCATATTCCATTATATTCCATTCTGATCCATTCCATTCCATTCCGTTCCATTTCTTTCCGTTCCATATTCCCCTTCTTTCCATATTCCATTCCATTCCATTTTATATTCCATTCCATATCGTATTCCATTCCATTCCATTCCATTCCATATTCCATTTCATTCCATGTTCCATTGCAATCCATATTCCATTCCTTTCCATATTCCTTTCCATTCCATTCCATATCATTCCATTCCATTCCATTCCATTCCTTTCCATTTCACATTCCATTCCATTCCATTCTCTTCCATTCCATATTCCATTCCATTCCATATGCCATTCCATTCCATATTCCATTTCATTTCATATTTTTTTCCATTCCATTCCACATTCCATTCCATTTCTTTCCATATTCCGTTCCATATTCCATTCCATTCCGTATTTTTTCCATTCCATATTCTATTCCATTCGATATTCTCTTCCATTCCATTCCACTCAAATTCATATTCCATCTCAGTCAATTTTCATTCCATTCCGTATTCCATTCCATTCCATATCCCAGTCCATTCCATTCTATTTCATTCCACATTCTATTCCATTCCATTTAATTCCATATTCCATTCCATTCCATATTCAATTCTTTTCCATATTCCATTCCATTCCATTCCTTTCCGTATTCCATTGTATTCCATATTCCATTCTATAATCCATTCCATTTCTTATTGCATTCCGTTCCATATTCCTTTCCATTCCATTCCTTTCCTTTCCATTCCATTCTGTTCCTTTCCATTCCGTTCCATATTCCACTCCATTCCATTCCATATTCCATTCCATTCCATTCCATTCCATATTCCATTCTATTCCATTCCATATTCCATTCTATTCCATTCCATATTCCATTCCATTCCTTTGCATTCCATATTCCATTCCATTCCATATCCTATTCCATTCCAAATTCCCTTCCATTCCATTCCATATTCCATTCCATTCCATTTTCCTTTGCATTCCATATTTCATTCCATTCCATATTCCATTCCTTTCCATTCCGTTCCATTCCATTCCATTCTATTCCATTCCATTCCGTTCCATATTCCACTCCATTCCATATTGCGTTCGATTCCATTCCATTCCATTCCATATTCCATTCAATTCCATTATATTTCATTCCATATTCCATTCCTTTCCAATCCATTGCATTCCATTCCATTCCATATTCCGTTCCAATCCACATTCCATTCCATTCCATATTCCATTGCATTCCATATCGCATTCCATTCTGTTCCATTCCATTCCATTTCATATTCCGTTCCATTCCATTCCTTTCTGTTCCATTCCATTCCATGTTCCATTCCATTCCATATTCTATTCCATTCCATTTCCCTTTCCATATTCCATTCCATTCCATTCCATTCTATTCCGTTCCATATTCCATTCCATTCCATTCCATATTCCATTCCGTTCCATATTCCATTCCATATTCCATTCCATTCCATATTCCATTCCATTCTACACTCTGGAGTGTGTTTTCTTTTTTTTTTCACAATAAATCTTGCTGCGTCTGCTTGCTGTCTCAAACAGTGCTTTGTGTGTCACCCTTTTTTCTCCATAGCCCCTATTGGACCTGTGCAGGTTTTGGGAATCTCATATTTGGGAATGGGCTTTCTGAGCCCTAAATGATTTTCCTGCCATATTGTTCACCTCTTTACTCAGCCACCATTGCAATGAGACTGGAGAGTGTTTCCCCACATCCTCTGGATATTACATGCAGTTCTTTTTTTTCCCCTGAAACAGAGTCTTGCTCTTTTGCCCAGGCTGGAGTGCAGTGGTGCAATCTCAGCTCACTGCAAGTGTGCCCGGAATTGATTCCTTCCCTGGTTCTTGTTCTTCCTGACTTCAAGCATGAAGCCACAGTCCTTCATGGTGAGTGTTAACAGTTCTTAAAGACAGCGTGACCAGAGT
>NW_022313373.1:0-1917 GCF_002776525.5 Piliocolobus tephrosceles
TATTACTTGTTTTTCTTGTTATTGAAACTACAAAAATGTGTTTATACGTTTAAAATATCTCATATTAGAGATTACAAAAGTACATTGCATTGTGCCTAACATGGAATATACACACAAGCAACATTTTTTTCTTCCATTTATTAACTTTGCTCTGGAGTCCTTTTCTTTACACATACTGCCTAATGTTCTTTTTATGTCCAACATGCTTACTCTTCCATATTTCATGATGAAGCCTTTTATAAAAGAAACCAAATTTTGGGTATCTTTCTGTCCTCACCAACCTAATCACAGTTAATCATTTCTCAATAAGTATTTGTTGAATACTCAGATTATAACATTCAGAAGATGCTAAAATACGTAAAATATGTTGCAAGTGTAGTATGGAACCTCAGAGATGATGATGTTAATATTGAGAAAATATGAGTAGGAAATTCCCACAGAAATAACTACAAAAAAATGATAAGGATATTACAAGCAGAGAGAACAAGTTAATGATTCATAGGCATTAAATTATGTGTATTAAAAACAAAGTAAAAAATCACAAATACCTTTAAATTTAGGAAATAAAATTTAACATCAAGTAAATTAAATATTTATATTGCAGTGAAAAAACTTTTTTTAAATAAAAGCATAATTAAAATCCATGGAGGAAAAAAGATATTCTAGTTCGTAGCACTTTTCTATGTCAAGTATAAGCTACTTGGATTTAATAGGCATATAACATTTAGAAATACAAAGTAAATCAGCAGCCACTTGTTCTATATTACTTTGCAGATGGCAAAACTGAGACTCACGAATATAAATTCCTTCACGTAAGTAGCACATCCTCAGTGACAGGTTAAAAACAAAACCCAACTCCCTTTCTTTGTCTACTGCTCTTTCTGCTACACATCATTGACAGCTATAGCATACGTTATAGTATTTTAAGGAATACAGCTCATAAAGCAAACAATTATTTCTAGTCATTTCTTATGTAACTTATGGTTGTGATTCTACAATTTTGCGTAGGTTGCATGAGATGTTATGCATATTTCAGATTTTTTTTTCATTTACAAAGGAAATATTTATTTTAATTTTGTCACTGGCATGGTCTAACATTTAAAAAATCTCCATATCCTGTTCTCTGGGTGTTAACTCAGTTTAAGAATGAAAGATGGCACTCCTCTGTGTTAGCTAGTTGTTAGCATTTCCTGTGTCTTGAGTAAAACTCAGTAGCTTTATCTTTTGATAACAGAAAATCTGTTTGAATAAATGGTGTTTAAGGGTTAGATCAATCAATTCTTGGCTTTTTATCTAGTGCCATTAAATAGAAAATTTTAAATTAGATTCTAGATATTACTAAAATGAATGCTTTAATTGTAATTTTCTGATTCGTCATATAAAATAAATAGTTTTAAAACAAAGTAATTGATGAACACAGTGATGTTTTGTTTTTTACTTTAAGTTCAGGGATACATGTGCAAAACGAGCAGGTTTTTTACAAAGGTATACATGTGCTATGGTGGTTTGCTGCACCTATCAACCCATCATCTAGGTTTCAAGCCCCGTATGCATTAGGTATTTGTCGTAATACTCTCCCTCCCCTTACCTCCCACCCGTAACAGACCCTGGTGTGTGATTTTCTCCTCCGTGTGCCCTGTGTTCTCATTATTCAATTCCCACTTACGAGTGAGAACATGCGGTGTTTGGTTTTCTGTTCCTGTGTTAGTTTGGATCAGCACAAGAGTTTTAATTAATGGGTGAAAATAATAACTTGGAAGTAAAACTGATAGTATTTTAAAAATAGAGCCAGCCATTTGAAAAAAGTGTCGATTTCAGGTGAGATTTCTGGAGTTTGTGATCACTGAGGTGGCATTGATGTGTACTGCTATGTGGAGTCAAACTTTGGTCCTAAAGGAACCCTGTATTCACAGCAGG
>NW_022313374.1:0-2344 GCF_002776525.5 Piliocolobus tephrosceles
ACTAATAAAGAAGAAAAGAGAGAAGAATCAAATAGACGCAATAAAAAATGATAAAGGGGATATCACCACCGACCCCACAGAAATACAAACTACCATCAGAGAATATTATAAACACCTCTACGCAAATCAACTAGAAAATCTAGAAGAAATGGATAATCTCCTGGACACTTACACTCTCCCAAGACTAAACCAGGAAGAAGCTGAATACCTGAATAGACCAATAGCAGGCTCTGAAATTGAGGCAATAATTAATAACCTACCAACCAAAAAAAGTCCAGGACCAGATGGATTCACAGCTGAATTCTATCAGAGGTACAAGGAGGAGCTGGTACCATTCCTTCTGAAACTAATCGAATTAATAGAAAAAGAGGGAATCCTCCCTAACTCATTTTATGAGGCCAACATCATCCTGATACCAAAGCCTGGCAGAGACACAACAAAAAAAAGAGTTTTAGAGCAATATCCCTGATGAACATTGATGCAAAAATCCTAAATAAAATACCGGCAAACAGGATCCAGGAGCACATCAAAAAGCTTATCCACCATGATCAAGTGGGCTTCATCCTTGGGATGCAAGGATTGTTCAAAATACGCAAATCAATAAACGTAATCCAGCATATAAACAGAACCAAACACAAGAACCACATGATTATCTCAATAGATGCAGAAAAGGCCTTTGACAAAATTCAACAGCCCTTCATGCTAAAAACGCTCAATAAATTCGGTATTGATGGAACGTATCTCAAAAATAATAAGAGCTATTTATGACAAACCCACAGCCAATATCATACTGAATGGGCAAAAACTGGAAAAATTCCCTTTGAAAACTGGCACAAGACAGGGTGCCCTCTCTCACCACTCCTATTCAACATAGTGTTGGAAGTTCTGGCTAGGGCAATCAGGCAAGAGAAAGAAATCAAGGGTATTCAGTTAGGAAAAGAAGAAGTCAAATTGTCCCTGTTTGCAGATGACATGATTGTATATGTAGAAAACCCCATTGTCTCAGCCCAAAATCTCCTTAAGCTGATAAGCAACTTCAGCAAAGTCTCAGGATACAAAATTAATGTGCAAAAATCACAAGCATTCTTATACACCAGGAACAGACAAACAGAGAGCCAAAACATGAATGAACTTCCATTCACAATTGCTTCAAAGAGAATAAAATACCTAGGAATCCAACTTACAAGGGATGTAAAGGAACTCTTCAAGGAGAACTACAAACCACTGCTCAGTGAAATAAAAGAGGACACAAACAAATGGAAAAACATACCATGCTCATGGATAGGAAGAATCAATATCGTGAAAATGGCCATACTGCCCAAGGTCATTTATAGATTCAATGCCATCCCCATCAAGCTACCAATGAGTTTCTTCACAGAATTGGAAAAAACTGCTTTAAAGTTCATATGGAACCAAAAAAGAGTCCGCATTGCCAAGATAATCCTAAGTCAAAAGAGCAAAGCTGGAGGTATCACACTACCTGACTTCAAACTATACTACAAGGCTACATTAACCAAAACAGCATGGTACTGGTACCAAAACAGAGATACAGACCAATGGAATAGAACAGAGTCCTCAGAAATAATACCACACATCTAAAGACATCTGATCTTTGACAAACCTGAGAAAAACAAGAAATGGGGAAAGGATTTCCTATTTAATAAATGGTGCTGGGAAAATTGGCTAGCCATAAGTAGAAAGCTGAAACTGGATCCTTTCCTTGCTCCTTATACGAAAATTAATTCAAGATGGATTAGAGACTTAAATGTTAGACCTAATACCATAAAAACCCTAGAAGAAAACCTAGGGAATACCATTCAGGACATAGGTATGGGCAAGGACTTCATGTCTAAAACACCAAAAGCAACGGCAACAAAAGCCAAAATTGACAAATGGGATCTAATTAAACTAAAGAGCTTCTGCACAGCAAAAGAAACTACCATCAGAGTGAACAGGCAACCTACAGAATGGGAGAAAATTTTTGCATCTACTCACCTGACAAAGGGCTAATATCCAGAACCTACAAAGAAATCAAACAAATTTACAAGAAAAAAACAACCCCATCAAAAAGTGGGCAAAGGATATGAACAGGCATTTCTCAAAAGAAGACATTCATACAGCCAAAAGACACATGAAAAAATGCTCAGCATCACTGGCCATCAGAGAAATGCAAATGAAAACCACAATGAGATACCATCTCACACCAGTTAGAATGGCAATCATTAAAAAGTCAGGAAACAACAGGTGCTGGAGAGGATGTGGAGAAATAGGAACACTTTTACACTGTTGGTGGGATTGTAAACTAGTTCAACCATTATGGAAAACAGTATGGCGATTCCTCAAG
>NW_022313377.1:0-1420 GCF_002776525.5 Piliocolobus tephrosceles
ACTTCCTCTGCCATCAAATCTTGCTACAATGACGTTATCCATGTCAACGAGTACAGAATCCTAGTCAATATGGAACTTATCTGTAACCAACTGGCCTCCTGGTTCTTCATCCCTGGAAATACCAGCATATTGGACCAAAACAAGAGCAATTGAATATCTAGTAGAAATTTTAGCTTTCATATTCACTAGTTAAGTAATGGGAAAGAACTGTGCTGGCTATTAAAATTTCTGTTGGCTGGGCACGTTGGCTCAAGCCTGTAATCCCAGCACTTTGGGAGTCCGAGACGGGCGGATCACGAGGTCAGGAGATTGAGACCATCCTGGCTAACCCGGTGGGCTGAGATCCGGCCACTGCACTCCAGCCTGGGCGACAGGGCGAGACTCTGTCTCAAAAAAAAAAAAAAAAAAAAATTCTCTTAATTCTTGATGATAAACCTGAAGGTAAAAATACAATTTTCCTTTGTAAAATTGTATTTTCCTCTGTAAAATTGTATTTTCCTTTGTAAAATTGTAATTGAAAAGTTCCCTGAATGAAATGAAAGTATGACTAAACACTGTAGTAGAAATTAGTGTAGCTCATTTCTCAATGGGGAAAAATGAAGAAAAATGGATGGTACTTTCCCAAAGGCATTTCTAAAGAATGACTGTCAAGTTGGTAGGCAGGTCTATCTTTACTGGATTTCTTCCAGAGTGTTTTAGAAATGTCTTGCAAGTGGCTTCCAAGGGTTGAAGGGCCTGATAGCAGAACCAATTATGAAATAATTGATAATAATTTAACAGAAAGTATACAATCATAAATAATGTTAAACTGAAAAGAAAACTACATTAGTATTTCCTGAATTGTTCTGTTTGTTTGTTTTTGTGCTGGAATTCTCACTGAGGAAAATTTAAACAAGCAGTGAGAAAAATTCTTTTTTTATCACTACAGTTGACAGCAAGAAGCATAGACATGTATGTTTGAAACACTTGAAAGCTAGAAGGAAAAAAAGACACACAAATAATAAAGCATGAATTTTTTTTTTTTTTTTTTTTTTTTTTTTTTGAGACGGAGTCTCGCTCTGTCGCCCAGGCTGGAGTGCAGTGGCCGGATCTCAGCTCACTGCAAGCTCCGCCTCCTGGGTTCACGCCATTCTCCTGCCTCAGCCTCCCGAGTAGGTGGGACTACAGGCGCCCGCTAACACGCCCGGCTAATTTTTTGTATTTTAGTAGAGACGGGGTTTCACCGTGTTAGCCAGGATGGTCTCGATCTCCTGACCTTGTGATCCGCCCGTCTCGGCCTCCCAAAGTGCTGGGATTACAGGCTTGAGCCACCGCGCCCGGCCAAGCATGAATGTTTTTTCCAGAGGGAAAAGAAAGTACAATTTTAAAATGTCAGCTTAAAAATTTTTATTAGTTTATTTTCTAGAACACAGTAAAAGTA
>NW_022313378.1:0-4233 GCF_002776525.5 Piliocolobus tephrosceles
AAAAAATCATTGACATTTTTTACATATAAAATTTTTAATATATTTTTATGTCTTGCTTATCTCACTTAAAGTATGTATTTAATTTTAAATCACTGCTTTATGGAGTAGTTGCAACATATTCATAAAACTCTTCAATTTTATCATTATATTCTTCAGCCTTTTTTAAGATAGTTTTCAAACTGGGATTCAAAAGTGTTTAACTTTTTGTAAACTTGCAGCCCAAACCAACATCCTATACCCCATGTACCCAACAATAACAAAAATCCTATTAGAAATGGTATCAAACAATCACGTACACAATATTTGCGATCCTTAATTTTTTTTATTACATACGTCAACTATTTTTAAACCGCGAACATAAACATGGGTTTTTGGATATTGTATCGTTAATAAATTTATAATAAATAATATATTAATAATATAAAATATAATTGATAATCTCATTTTGTATTTAAAATTGCAAACCGTAAAAATTAATTTATATACTTAAGTAATATTATATATAATTATTTATATGAAACCTATTTATGTATATGCATAAATAAGAAATGAAATTGTTTATATATTTTTTTTTATTTAACACATTTATTATTATAAAAGAAAAAATTATTTAAAGTGTTGTATCGTAATTTATTTCATTCTCCATCTTATTTTTTGTTTTATTCATTGTTTTTTTTTTATTATATCATAATACATTTTTATAACATAAAAAAATATTGCTTAGTACTCATAATTCGATTTATTTTATAATGCATCTGTGTTTTTTTAAATTTGCATTTGTCCTATGGTATTGTTGTGTTTTTAATGTATATAATTAAAAAAAACATAAAAAAAACATTAACAATTTATTATATAAAGTTTAATCTATATGTATTTATGCTTGTTAATATGAAATTGTGCACTTATAATGTATATCAAAGATTCTATATTTGTTTTATTACTGTTGTTGCATATACGTCATAATTACAAGTGTATGCTGCTAAATTTATAAACTAGTTAATTAAGGGGGTTAATTTGAACAAAAATGCCTTAACATTGCACATTTTTTAAAAATATAAAGACAAAGTTTTAATAAAATATTTTAATAATAAAAAATTTTAAAAATTATAATTTTTATACACTTATTGGTTCATCTGTGCAAGGAGATATTTAAAAATACCAAATACAGGTCAAGTTTTTATATCATTTATATATATAAAAAAAATTGTCACATACATATATATAAACATAAATAAATATATACACATATAAATATCTTTATAAATATATAAATACGTACATATATATAGTTTTAAATAATTAAATATTTGTATAGACTGAAATAAATTTGGTGTTAATACAAAAAAAAATAAAAAAATACTTTATAAGTATATGTGATCTTCGAATATTTGCAAAATATATATATATATATATATGTTAAATTTTTGTTATATTCTATATTATGCTTATAAATACCACTATCATATGCATTTTTTAACAAAAATGTTATATTAATTCAATTATATAATATTAACATTTATTTTTTATTGTTAAATTTTATCATTAAATCAAAACGTTTACACCAAACAAAATAAATATATAAATATAATAACAATAAACGCACGTATTTGTACATACAAATAAAAGTATATACAAAATAATGAAATTATTTTTTATTAACATAATTATGTATTCGTTATTACACAAATATGTGTCTATAAAGCTGTAGTTTAAATTTAAATTATGCTTCTACGTTATATATTATTGTTGTGATATTACATATAGTGTATAAATACAAATAACTGGTTTAAGTGATATAATTTTTTTTATTATTTAATCTTTAACGTAAAATACATAAAATAATTTTATAATATGTTTTTTTTTCTTAGCATAGTAGAGCAAACAGTTTATTCTAGCAATTAAAAATCATGACTGTTTTTAAAGCGTTACCCAAAAAGTGATATATAAAAAAAAAAATCAACAATTTTTGCATATAAACTTTATAACGTTTTTTTACTTCTTGCTTATCGCACATAGATTACGTATTCATTTTTAAATCAATACTCTATTGTTTTATGTTAATACGACGCTCAAATTTTTTTAACTTTATAATTAAGAATTTTAATCCCTAAATCAATATCATAAGTAATTGTTTCAAGTACTTTCAAATTTTTGCAAACATTCATTTTTAAAAAATATACAGTACCCCAAGTACCCAACAATAATATGAGTCCCATCAAATATGGAATCAAACAATCAGCTATACAAGATTTTCGATTCTTAACTTTTTTAATACATACATCAATTATTTTCAAACCACGAACATAAACATGAGTTTTTGGATTTTGTATCGTTAATAAATTTACAATAAAAAAATGTATTTATAATATAAAAAATTAATGATAATTTCATATTGTATTCAAAACTGAAAACTGTATAAATTAATTATATACTAAAATAACATAACTATATATAATTGTTTATATATATATATATATATCTACTTGTTTGTATATGCATAAATGGTAAATAAGATTGTTTTTTTTTTTTATTTTTATATATTTTATTTATTATAATTGAATAAAAATTATTTAAAATATTATATCGTAATTTATTTTATTTTTCATCTTATTATTTATTTTCTTCATTGCTTTTTTTCTATTTTATAATACTTTTTTATAACGTACAAATATATTTCTTAGTATGCATGCATGCATGTATGCATCTTTTTTTTCAATGCATCTGTTTTTTTATTTGGTATTGTTACTTTATATACATAGTTAACAAAAAATAAAAGAAACATTAATAATTTATTATATAATGTTTTATTTATATGTATTTATGATTAATAATATGAAACTGAGCACTTATCATATATATCAAAGTATCTATATTTGTTTTGCTACTATCGATGCACATAAATTATAATTACAAGTGTATGCTTCCAAATTTATAAACTAGTTAATTAAGGGGTGTAATTTGATCAAAAATGCCGTAACATAAAGCATTTTTTAAAAAATACTAAATGAATGCCAAATTTTTATATTATGTAACCATATAAAAAAAAAAAAAAAGTTACATACATATGTATAAACGTGAAAAATTATACACATATGTAAATAATTTTATAAATAAGTATTTACATACCTATACAAATAATCAATTATTTGTATAGCCTAAAATGTGTTTCGTGTTAACAAATAAATAAAAAAAAAAAAAGCAATTACGTCATTATTAACATAAGTAAATATATTTTTTAAATATTGCAATAAAAAAAAAAAAATATATATTAAAACGTTAAATTTTTTCTATAATTTATATTTTGCTTATAAATACTATCGTTAATGCATTTTTAATAGTGTTGTTATAATGATTCTATTTTTATAATACTAACTTTAATCTTTTATTATTTATTTTTACAATTAGATAAATAAAATATATACACTTAAAATACATATGAGCAGTACAAACATGTAATTATACAAAAATATAAAAGTATATAAAAACTAATAAATGTGTTTTGTGTTAAAATCATTATCTAGTCATTATTACACAAATCAGTGTATATAAAACTGTTTTTTTAATTATAAGTATGATTTCACGCTATACTTTATTGTTGCAATATTACATATACTTGTCTATAAACGCAAGTGCATAGTTTGAGTTATATAATCTTTTTATATGTTATATAAAACGAAAAATAAATTAAATAATTTTTTAATATGTTTTTTTTTCCAAGCAGGTTAAAGAAAAAAATTTATTCTCATTCCAAAAAATCATGACTAATTTTAAAAAGTTATTTACAATGTTATATATGACGAAACATTAACAATTGTTAAAAATACATTTTGTACGGTATTTTTTACGTTTTGTTTATCTCACATAAATTATGTATTCAATTTTAATTTACTATATTTTTTAACTAGGGTTTTGGAATAAAAGTTTCTAATGAATCAGCATCATCTAAACTGTCTTCAATTATGCCTTGAATATATATAGCTTTTCTTAAAAGAGAATCATACCTTTGTTCAAATTTGTCATAAAAATAATATCCTATACCACAAGTACCCAATAATAATAAGAATCCTACAAATAATGCTCTTACACATTCAGATAAACAAGATTTTTTCACTTTTAACCTTATTATGACATAATATGATTGATTTCAAATCTTGACCATGAACATGGGTTAATGGAGGTTGTCCCATTAATAAATTTATAATAAATAATATATTAATAATATAAAAAATTATT
>NW_022313378.1:4243-4558 GCF_002776525.5 Piliocolobus tephrosceles
TTAAAATATTATATCGTTATTTATTTTATTTTCCATCTTATTTTTTTTATCTTGTTCATTGCTTTTTTTCTATTTTATAATACTTTTTTATAACATACAAATATATTGCTTAGCATTCATATATCCATTTCTTTTTATATTACATCTGTTTTTTGATAAGTTTGCATTTTTTTATTTGGTATTGTTGTTTTATTATATATGCAGTTAAAAAAAAACTAAAAAAAACATTGATAATTTAGTATATCATTTTTGATTTATATTTATTTTATATTGATAATATAAAATGGTGCACTTATATTATATATGTCAAAGTAT
>NW_022313378.1:4568-4805 GCF_002776525.5 Piliocolobus tephrosceles
AATGCATACTCAAAACACGACATTTAAAAATACTAAATGCATGTCAAATTTTTATACTATGTACATATATATATATATATATATATATATATAAAATTGTCATATACATATATTTAAACATAATTAAATATATATACATATAAATAATTGTATAAATATGTATCTATATAAATATACACATAACTAATTATTTGTATATTTTGTATATTATTTTGTATTAACACAGCATAAAAAAAA
>NW_022313378.1:4815-5977 GCF_002776525.5 Piliocolobus tephrosceles
TTAATATACAAAATATAAAATTATATATAAAATGATTAAAATATTTTTTGTTAGCATAATTATGTAGTTGTTATTACACCAATCAGTATATAAAACTGTGTTCAAATTTTTAATTATTCATCTACGTCATATTTTATTGTTATAATGTTATATATACTCGTGTATAAACACAAATAAATCAATGAAGTGATATTTTCTGTTGTTATTTAATATCAAACTTCTAATATATTAAATAATTTTATAATATTTTATATTTTTAAACACAATAAATCAAAAAGTTTATTCACGAGTTAAAAAATCATGACTTTTTTTAAAGCGTTATTTACCATATTATATATAAAAAATCATTGACATTTTTTACATATAAAATTTTTAATATATTTTTATGTCTTGCTTATCTCACTTAAAGTATGTATTTAATTTTAAATCACTGCTTTATGGAGTAGTTGCAACATATTCATAAAACTCTTCAATTTTATCATTATATTCTTCAGCCTTTTTTAAGATAGTTTTCAAACTGGGATTCAAAAGTGTTTAACTTTTTGTAAACTTGCAGCCCAAACCAACATCCTATACCCCATGTACCCAACAATAACAAAAATCCTATTAGAAATGGTATCAAACAATCACGTACACAATATTTGCGATCCTTAATTTTTTTTATTACATACGTCAACTATTTTTAAACCGCGAACATAAACATGGGTTTTTGGATATTGTATCGTTAATAAATTTATAATAAATAATATATTAATAATATAAAATATAATTGATAATCTCATTTTGTATTTAAAATTGCAAACCGTAAAAATTAATTTATATACTTAAGTAATATTATATATAATTATTTATATGAAACCTATTTATGTATATGCATAAATAAGAAATGAAATTGTTTATATATTTTTTTTTATTTAACACATTTATTATTATAAAAGAAAAAATTATTTAAAGTGTTGTATCGTAATTTATTTCATTCTCCATCTTATTTTTTGTTTTATTCATTGTTTTTTTTTTATTATATCATAATACATTTTTATAACATAAAAAAATATTGCTTAGTACTCATAATTCGATTTATTTTATAATGCATCTGTGTTTTTTTAAATTTGCATTTGTCCTATGGTATTGTTGTGTTTTTAATGTATATAATTAAAAAAAA
>NW_022313379.1:0-1677 GCF_002776525.5 Piliocolobus tephrosceles
GTTCAAGTGAAAGCATGGCCTGGGAAACTGGCCTGTGACCAGAGGCTGAAACGATAATTTCCAGAAACTTGACTTGTAGTCTAAAGCATGTTCAGTAATATACCATGCCCTTTGTAACAAACTGGAGAAAAATGTGCACATGCTCAGAAAACAGAGATGCTATTTCCTGGAAGTCCTCTGGTTACACAAAAGATGAAAGACATAACATTTTAATGGGGGCTCTGTTTTTTTTCTCAATCTGAGTAACTGTGGGCATGTCTTAAGCACACACACACACTCACACACACACACAAACAAATTGGGCTTTTAAAAAAATATTTGCTTGGGCCATAGGATTACACAATATCATAAATTTGTGTCTGTGGCCTGATTTTTCAGGCTGTTTCCCTGCTTGTTGAATTTTTACCAATAATCCACCATAACTATGTAGTTTTTCTTTGTCAATACAGTTGCAGAATTAGATAGTTTCTAAGGGTGGGAAGGCAAATTGTTTGAAGTTTCTTATGTGCAAAGCTTTTTGTACTGGGAAACAACCCAAATCTTTATAAATATTGTAAAATTGTTCATGCTTTCTTAGCAGTCATGTCAGAAAACACCACAGTAAACAACTCCCAAACATCAGAGAAACATTCTCCGTGGAAACAATCAAAACCAAATTGTGTTGCCTCAGCTTTTCTGATCTTGGTCTGGAGACTCTTTTGGTCACATCATCATCAGATTTCCCATTTTAACAAGCAACACACGAAGTCCATTACTTCCCCTATAGGAAACGCAAAAGGAAGGAGGCACCAGTAAAGTGCAAGTTTCTTTTTCATTACAGTACCTTAAATAAATAAAGTAAGACCTGTGGAAGGTCTCTGATACATCTATAAATACAGAGAGCATTTCTAATATCTAATCCATGTTTTTGGTCTTACATGAGAAGAGGTTTTGTTATACCTAAGCCAAAATCTTACTGCTTCTGAGAAATAGACAGCTCTACAGACAACAGAAAGACGTTGGGCCAATCGACATTTCTTCTATAGCATGTCATGATAAATAAAAAGCAGTCAAAGAGTGAAGAAAACACATCCTGATTTCCATTAGCAAGAGAGACAGAACCCTTTAAAAATCCTGATTTAAGCCATAGTTATCCCATCAATACGCTTAGGAAAAAAAAAAAAAAAAGGAGGAAAAATTAAATTGAAATCAGGACTTTTGCCTCTAAAAGAAACCAGATCTTAAAGCTTTCCCAAGCCAGGGCTGTGATGACATCATTCTATCTCTGAAGTTTCTCGTATTTCTATGTTTCTGGATGCCACTGCATTCTTCAGTACCTGCAGGAGAGAAAGCTTGTGGTATAGTTGATTCACCTAAATATTTGCAGGGAGCTGTCACCTGTACCAACACCTGACCTGCATGCCTCATCACAGATAACATGTCTAGCTGTGTGCAGTGACTGGAGTCAACCATCACTCACTCATACACCTGCCTCCATTCTGTGCCTGGTGCATCCACAGCGAAATGAAACTCAAGCCTATAGTTTGAGCTTAGTGCAACCTGCAAGATGGGTATGTAAATTTAGAAAAGCAGGCTCAAGAGAAACTTGTGGAAATGTACCGTTATCCACAGAGATTCTTGGCTGGTGAACTGACATCCTAGAAATCCTGTAACAAAGGTGGCATTCATTACCAGTGA
>NW_022313381.1:0-3444 GCF_002776525.5 Piliocolobus tephrosceles
GATAGTTGTCCTGAGATCTGGTTGTTTGGAGGTGCCTGGCACCTTCCCCTTCACTCTCTCCCCTCTTCCAGCCATGTGAAGACATGCCTGCCTCCCCTTCACCTTCCACCCTGATTGTAAGTTTCCCCAGATGTAGAAGCCTATACAGCCCACAGAACTGTAAGCCGATTCAACCTTTTATTCCTTTCTACCCAGCCTCAGGTAGTTCTTTATAGCAGTGGAAGAACAGTAGTCCTCAGGACCAGCAATGTTTTCCTTCTACCCAGTGGCCAAAATGGTCCCACACCCTAGCTGGTTTTCTGAATCCTTTGCCAGGATGCTGAGGCTCTTGTAGGGATACTAACTTTCCCCATCTCTGGCAAACCAGATGGGGCATTCTATTGGCCCCTTACCACCTTTCTCAGAGAGACCCCACCTCTGAAGCAGCCTCCGCCAGTATTCCTTACACTTCCCTTCTTCTGAACAATAAACATCTTAAACTTGTTTTTCCATCTTCCCAGCGCATTGAAAAAAATCTCTTATGCTATTTTCCTAAGACACACACACACATAGAAGTGCCGTGAGGGCAGGGGCTCTTGTTTTCCCTGATCTGAGCCTGGCCCTCAAACGCTAGCTGAATTCATAGTAACACGATATCCAGAGGCAGAAAGGCAAATATCCCCACGACTTCAAAGACCCTAAGGATCTAACAGGCCGAGTGGCCCACGTAACTGTGGTTTGTGCTGGGCCATTCAACTGGTTTCCAAATCCCTGTCCAAGTGAGCTCTTTAATTTTGGGACTTTTCAGACACTTTTTTTTATTCTGTTTTGTTCTTATTAAAGGCATCTATTACACTTACAATCAAGAATATCCCAGGCTGAGTGTGGTGGCTCATGCCTGTCATCCCAGCACTTTGGGAGGCCAAGGTGAGTGAATCACCTAGAGGTCAGGAGTTCAAGACCAGCCTGGCCAACATGTTGAAATTCCATCTCTACTAATACAAAAATGAACCAGCCACGGTGGCAGGCACTTATAATCCCAGCTACTCAGGAGGCTGAGGCAGGAGAATGGCGTGAATCAGGTGGTGAGGCTGCAGTGAGCCAAGATCATGCCACTGCATTCAAGCCTGGGCAACACAGCAAGACTGTCTCAAAAAAATAAAAGTAAACCAATACGCCCACTTCGTTCTTCACCAATGTCAGATACATCAGTTAAAAGAAAAATAATATGAAAACATGTTTTTAAATTTCAGTGTTGAATATAACCATATCTTTTAAGATATGAAGATAGAAGTTCCGCAAGGATCAGGGGAGAAAAAAGCACAGTTAAGAAAATTTTAAAACCTCAGGAGAAAATCAAGTATGGGGTAAGACCTCAAGGCAAACTTTTTCTTTGCGCTTTGGTTTCAAAAGAACAGAGATGCCCAAAATATGAACTCTCCCATCTGCATTTTATATTCCTCTATGTCCTTTGAAAGGCTGGAGATGGGATCCCAGGTTCCAAAGTGCCTGGCCATGGCTCACATCAGGCGGCATCTTTCACAGCTGTTTACTCCCCTGACTGTGCCTAGAGAGATGTGCCCCAATTTACACAAAAAGGTCCTAATTTACACACGCTCATCACTTTGAACAAAGTCTCAAGAAATGAGACAAATATTGACACTCCACAGAAGCAAGTATTCTCTTCCAAAAAGTCAAGTGTCACGTTCCCATGAGCCAGGCAGCTTGGTTACAGAAAGCACAGGTTGACTTGCTGGTTTAATGTTACATGCATTTAAAATGTTAAGTGATCAGGCCCGCCTTCCAGTGGGTGTGAGAGTTGAGCGGGCTGCAGTAGTGATGCACACTGACCACAATCTATCCTTTGGTTTTGCTTCAAGCAGAGCGCCCCACACCCAGCAAAAGGCCATAGGATGGCATCGAGGTCTAGGACAGTTCGAAGGAGAGCTGCAGGCTGACTGCCTCATCCACAAAGAGTCTCTCATTGACAGAGGAAATCACTGAACAGAGTTCATAACATGTGAATTTTATAAATTCATATTTCTAATTTCATCCCATTAGAACTTTGAAGAACAGATGTGCAACTGCTCCAAGTCAGTGAGAGGACACTCAGACAGTCCCTCACAGGTCCTCGGCCTCTGCCTCCCACCCAGAAAACATCAGCTCAAGCTGATCAGAGCGCAGTGCGATTTTCTGTAAGTAATGTGCACGCCTGCATCTGAGCTGAGATGTGAATGTCTGGAATGTGCCTGCCAGGCCCAGGAGGAACTGCAGCAGCTGTGGGGACACCAGCCACTAAGGAATCCAATTTGGAGGGAACTCAAGGGAACTCAAACTAGTTCCACTGGTTTTTCTTGGCAAGGCTTGACCAGGCAAACTGTTATCACTGTAGCCAATTCATGGTCATTGGGATGGGGACTTAACAGTAAGTAGTTAGAACAATTACAGAATTTGCTACTCAATTACAATGGCAGAGATTCCTGAGAATGGAAGAACTGTTGCCCAGGAATAGAGTTCAACAGGTCCTCCCCACGCCCCGGGAAACATGGCATTTCCACGCACCCCTGCTTTGGTCTCCCGGCCACCACCCTCCTGATCTCGGCCATCTAATGGCATCAGTCCCCACAGCTGGAAACACCTGACCTTGTCACCCTCCCATCTGCCCCGCCTTCCTCCAGCCCGGGATATTCAGGGATGCCTACATACAGGACCAGGAAGCCAGGGTTACCCTAAACCAGTGCCTGCATTCAAAGTCCTCCACGGCAGGACAATCACCAACGGCCAATACTCCCAGAACCTTCCACCTCAAAACGGGAGCATATCTGGATTCAAGCTGACAATGCTGCATTCTCTTTGCCATGTACACCCGGAGGCATGTCAGGTTCCACAGTGGTCTGGAGCCCAAGCCTAGTCACTCTGCTTGATCTCACTTCACCATCCACAGAGAAGCCTGCATTTTTCCTCTGGTGCACGCTGTGGATAGTGGATGCATTTCCCCCGAAGACTCAGAGACGGGAGCCTGGCCAAGGAGGCCATTCACCCCAGCCCCTGCAAGGCCCAGACGAGCCCCTTGGCTGACTGCACAGAGTACCACAAGTCTAGTAGTGCTGATTCTGTGGTGGGATCCATCTGGGCCTGCAGAGGACCTGAGGCATAGGAACCGTGCAGCCTGGCTGCAGCCAGAGTTCTAAGGGATTCCCACGAGGCTCTCCAGCCAAGGTGCCCTCACCACAGGCAGAGCCATGCACAAGAACTGCCTGCTGAACAGGAAACGTCCCAATCTGCTCAGCCAACTGAAAGGCAACAGCCACCTACAGCTGCTGAGCCCCGAAATGTAGCCACTGGGCCTGAAGGGCTGAAATCGGAATTTAATCTGTGAAATTCTTTTCAAATGTGTTTAGCTATGTAATCAAATCTTTATTGGAATTAAATTTAAAGGAGCCTCTGGCTATGGGCTCCCTTGTC
>NW_022313382.1:0-1142 GCF_002776525.5 Piliocolobus tephrosceles
ACATCACATGTTCTTACTTACAAGTTGGAACTAAATGATGAAAACTCATGAACACAAAGAAGGGAAGACAAGACACTGGGATCTCCCTGAGGCTGGACACTGGGAGGAGGGAGAGGAGCAGAAAAGATAGCTATTGAGTACTGAGCTTGGTACCTGAGTGATGAAATAACCTGTACCACAGACAATCGTCACACAAGTTAACCTATGTAACAAACTTTCACATGTACCCTGACCCTAAAATAAAAGTTGACAAAAATATTTTTCAACATGCTTTTCGACCATCAATCTAGCTTTACGTTTTTTTTCTGTCGCCCAGGCTGGAGTGCAATGGCTGGATCTCGGCTCACTGCAAGCTCCACCTTCCGGGTTCATGCCATTTTCCTGCCTCAGCCTCCCGAACAGCTGAGACTACAGACGCCCGCCACCTCGCGTGGCTAGTTTTTTGCATTTTTTAGTAGAGACAGGGTTTCACTATGTTAGCCAGGATGGTCTCGATCTGCTGACCTTGTGATCCGCCCGTCTCAGCCTCCCAAAGTGCTGGGATTACAGGCTTGAGCCACTGCGCCCGGCCTGTTTTTTAGTAGTTATATGTATATATTTTGTTAGTGTATGTCTTATAATGTAATACAGGTTATATGCACATATTTCTTCATATTAAATCAGTCTTTTTTCTAGTCTTCTACTGCATTTCCTCATTGTTTTCTTGTTTTTGAGTTCATTTTTTGTGACACTTTAAAATCAATATGTTGAAATTAGTTTTCTTTCTTTGTACTAATATGTCTGCTATTGATATCAAAGACATGTTTGATTTTAAAAATATTTTAGAACATTTTCTTTGCTTTCAGTGCTCTTAACCAGTTTAAATAGCAACAACATGATCAATTCCTTGAAATATTCATAAAACTTACCTGTGAAAACCTCTGGTTTGTGGCCTTTTGCCCAATATTAGAGATGCAGTAATGAGGAGAAGGTAGTTTTCTTTTTGAACATGTTTGTCTCAGGCAACAGATCTGTTTATGTTTTCTGTTACTGTATCTGTTAAATTTAGCAATTTGCATTTTCCTGCAATCTCATTTATTGTATTCAGCTTTTGAGTTGATCTGAAGAAAGTGGTGAATTGTTTAATTTTTTAATTTCCTTTG
>NW_022313382.1:1242-7331 GCF_002776525.5 Piliocolobus tephrosceles
ATTTGCATTTTCCTGCAATCTCATCTATTGTATTCAGCTTTTGAATTGATCTGAAGAAAGTGGTGAATTGTTTAATTTTTTAATTTCTTTTGTATCTTTGGCTCTTTTTCATTTCCTCCCTCATCTTTTGTTTCTGTGCTTTCTTCCTTATCTTCTCCTGATTAGTCTAGATTTTATTGTTTCCAATAGAACACAGTTTGATTTACATTATTAATATCTTTTTTAAAATATGGTGTGGTTTTTAATTAATTCTATCATTTCACTTTCTTTACACTTAATGATTTTTTTTCAAAAATTTTAAATTTAATCTTGAAATTATTTACTCTTTTTCCTCAGGCTCTCTGTTCCTCTCTTCCTCCCTTCCTCCTCTCTCTCCCATTCCCTTCATTTTCTTCTGGTCTGCTTGTTCTGAAATTTTTGCTGCCTTTTTGGTATGATAGTTTCATGTCAAAATGAAAAAAATCACACAATTCTGAAATAGCACTCTTAAAGTGACATCTTTCACATGCTAAACTGCCATAATTCACATACTCATATTTCATGCACCTTAAATAAGTGTATATACTGTATACATAAGTATAAAATGAGTTCTTCTTACCAAGGATCAAGAAAGCTACACACAGCATATTCAATAAATGGTTGAAAATGGTTAATGTTTAATTAAATTAAATGAAGCCTGCATATTCAAAACATTAAGCTCTAATTCTAGCTCTTTTTTTTCTTATTTTATGAACAAAACAATCTCATACCTTGGTGAAAAAATTACCATTTTAACACAGAAGATATCCATCCTAAATAATAAAATACTGGAAAGAGAAAAAGAGAAGTAACTATGCTTTCTATCATTTTGTATTTTCCTGTTCTCAAACTAACATGTTTCAGTTTTCTCTCTCTTCTGGTTAGAGAATTGTTCACAGTGAAAACAGCCCATGCGCAAGAGTATTTATTTCTTAAAGATACGCAAAACTAAAATTATCATTCCTTTTGGAATGATGAGAACAATAGTAAAACTAAAAATAAGTGAAGTCTCATGACACAGCTTTGAAGAAGGATTTCTTATTCTGAAGTTAAACAGAGAAGAGGAAGTAGTAGGTTGTTGGTCTTCAATTAACTCTCTATTCATTCATGTGGGGATGGCAAGAAAATATTTCCTAGGTTTTGCCTAACATTGCAGAACATGTCTACAATAGAAATAATTGTATGCACAGATAGATGAAAAAATATAATCTCCTTAGATTCAGATTTTGGTTACTAGAAAGGCCATTTGTACATTTCTTATTGATTCAATTTCCTGGGTCATTTTTCAGGCTTGATGCAATTCCCTATGTTAAATTTTCTACCTAGCTTGTGAGGGTGTTAAAACTCTCTCTGTTCATATATTTAATCACTCACATTTTAGACGTACTTGGGCATACATTTCTACCCAACAAGTCTCAGATAAAATTTCAACTTTATTTCCCGAGGATTCTCTCACTCGATTTCTCCCCAAAGGAAAAGACAGAATAAAGGATGGGCATATTCCTCAATTATGTGTATATCTATTTTAACAACTCAGTGAGATACTATAAATCATCTGTCAACTGTTACTTGCAGTCCCTACCCACACTTAGTTACCCCATCTTGTAAAATTTGCTCAGTTTGTGAATATTCTAATAGTTTGACATGTCATTATAAGGGTGATAAGTTACTATTCAAATGGGGATGCTTTTGTGAATAAAAAGAATTTGTATTGATATTTATGTTGGGACTATAACAAAACGTAGCTCCATACATTTTGTTACTTCGTATCAGTCAAAGAAATACTATGGTTTGAATGCTTTTGTCTCCTCCAAAATTCATACGTTTGAAATGTAATCACCAATTCTACAGTGTTCACAGGTGGGACCTGATGGGAGGTGTTTAGATCACAAAACCTCTGCCCTCATCAATGGATTAACACCATTATAAAAAGAGCTTGTGAAAAGGTTGCTCCCTTGCCCTTCTGCCTTCCACTATGTTAAGATGCAGCAAAAAGGTCCTCATCAAATGCTGACACTTTGATCTTGGACTTTCCAGTCGCCAGAACAGTGGTAAATACATTTCTGTTCTTCGTCAATTACCTCGTCTAGTTATTTGGTTATAGCAGCACAAATGGATTAAGACAGGGACATACACTGGTATCAGTGGTTTGCCAAGTTTTGTATGCATCAGAATCATTTGCAAACTTTGGTAAAAGATTGCTCGACTACACCAGCAAAGCTTCTGGTTCTGAATGTGTGGTGGGTTAAATGGAATTTAACCCTCCAAAAATTCATATTCACTCCAAACCTCAGCATGTTAGAATCTTTGCAAGTGTAATTAAATTAAGACCTTCAAGATGATGTCATCTTGAATTAGGGTGGGCCCCAAATCCAATGACTGGTGTCCTCATTAGAGAAAGAAGGGGAATACTTGAGATATGAAAACAGAGGAGAAACACACAGAAGAAAGCCATGTAAAGATGAAGCATTGATTGTAGGGATGTGTTTGCAAGCCAAGGAGTGCAGAAAAAAAAAAATTGCCAATAACTACCAGAAGCTAGGAGAAGGGCAACGGAAATTTTCTGCTTCAGAAGCTTCAGAACAAAGACTCCTGCTGATTCCTTAATTTTGGACTTCTAGCTTCCTCTGTGTTTGTGGTAATTAGTTATGGCAGATCAAGGAAACTAACACACTGGGTCTGCAATGAGGTCAAAGAATTTGCATTTCTTTTTTTGTAGTCTTTTTATTTGTTTATTTATTTTTTTTGAGACAGGGTCCCACTTTGTCACCCAGACTGGAGTGCAGTGGTGCCATCTCAGATCACTGCAGCCTCAACCTCCCGGGTTCAAATTATCTTCCTGCCTCAGCCCCCCAAGTAGTTGGGACTACAGGCATGTGCCACCAAGCCCAGCTGATTTTGTATTTTTTTACAGAGATGGGCTTTCACCATGTTGCCCAGGCTTGTGTCATCCCTCCCCTGGTTCCAGGCAGCTCAGCACAGAGAAAGAGACTTTTCTTTGGAAAAAAAAATAAAGGAGGAGACCAGAAATCTCTGCCTGGTAATTCAGAGATTTCTGCCAGATCTCATCCACCAAGAGGTACCACCAAGGCAATATGTCTACAGGTCTGTGAGAGTCACAGTGTTACCGGGATTGAGATGACACAAATGCAGATACAGCTTCAGTGACCAAACTTTTAGATAACACCAAAGAGTCTTTGAATAACTGGAAAGCTTTTCTAGGAAAGATGAGAGGAAACAATCCTACATTGCAAAGACTACAATAAATATCTATATCTTCAATGTCCAGACACTGATGAACATCCACAAGCATCAAGACCAGCCAGGAAACAACAAAATCACAAATTGAACTAAATAAGGCAGAAAGGACCAATCCTAAAGAGACAGAAACATGTGACCTTTCAGAAAGAGAATTCAAAATAGGTGTTTTGAGGAAACTCAAATTCAAGATAATACAGAGAAGGACACAAGACAGGGATGCCCTCTCTCACCACTCCTATTCAACACAGTGTTGGAAGTTCTGGCTAGGGCAAGCAGGCAAGAGAAAGAAATAAAGGGTATTCAGTTAGGAAAAGAAGAAGTGAAATTGTTTCTGTTTGCAAATGATATGATTGTATATTTAGAAAATCCCATTGTCTCATCCCAAAATCTCCTTAGGCTGATAAGGAACTTCAGCAAAGTCTCACGATACAAAATCAATATGCAAAAATCACAAACATTCTTATACACCAGTAACAGACAAACAGCCAAATCATGAATGAACTCCCATTCACACTAGCTTCAAAGAGAATAAAATACCTAGGAATCCAACTTACAAGGGATGTAAAGGACCTCTTCAAGGAGAACTACAAACCACTGCTTAGTGAAATAAGAAAACACGAACAAATGGAAGAACATACCATGCTCCTGGATAGGAAGAATCAATATTGTGAAAATGGCCATACTGTCCAAGGGAATTTATAGATTCAATGCCATCCCCATTAAGCTAACAATGACTTTCTTCACAGAATTGGAAAAAACTACTTTAAAGTTCATATGGAACCAAAAAAGAGTCCACATTGCGAAGACAATCATAAGCCAAAAGAGCAAAGCTGGAGGCATCACACTACCTGACCTCAAACTATACTACAAGGCTACAGTAACCAAAACAGCATGGTACTGGTACCAAAACAGAGATATAGACCAATGGAACAGAACAGAGCCCTCAGAAATAACACCACACATCTACAGCCATCTAATCTTTGACAAACCTGACAAAAACAAGAAATGGGGAAAGGATTCCCTATTTAATAAATGGTCCTGGAAAATTGGCTAGCCATAAGCAGAAAGCTGAAACTGGATCCTTTCCTTACTTCTTATATGAAAATTAATTCAAGATGGGTTAGAGACTTAAACGTTAGACCTAAAACCATAAAAACCCTAGAAGAAAACCTAGGGATTACCATTCAGGACATAGGCATGGGCAAGGACTTCATGTCTAAAACACCAAAAGCAACAGCAACAAAAGCCAACATTGACAAATGGGATCTAATTAAACTAAAGAGCTTCTGCACTACAAAAAAATAAAAATAAATACCATCAGAGTGAACAGGCCACCTACAGAATGGGAGAAAATCTTTGCAATATTCTCATCTGACAAAGTGCTAATATCCAGAACCTATAAAGAACACAATCAAATTTACAAGAAAAAAACAAACAACCCCATCAAAAAGTGGGCAAAGGATATGAACAGACACTTCTCAAAAGAAGACATTCATACAACCAACAGACACATGAAAAAAATACTCATCATCACTCGCCATCAGAGAAATGCAAATGAAAACCACAATGAGATACCATGTCACACCAGTTAGAATGGCGATCATTAAAAAATCAGGAAACAACAGGTGCTGGAGAGGATGTGGAGAAATAGGAACACTTTTACACTGTTGGTGGGACTTTAAAGTAATTCAGCCATTGTGGAAAACAGTGTGGCGATTCCTCAAGGATCTAGAACTAGAAATACCATTTGACCCAACCATCCAATTAGTGGGTATATACCCAAAGGATTATAAGTCATGCTGCTATAAAGACACATGCACATGTATGTTTATTGCGGCAGTATTCACAATAGGAAAGTCTTGGAATCAACCCAAATGTCTATCAGTGATAGACTGGATTAAGAAAATGTGGCACACATACACCATGGAGTACTATGCAGCCATAAAAAAGGATGAGTTCGTGTCCTTTGTAGGGACATAGATGCAGCTGGAAACCATCATTCTCAGCAAACTATCACAAGAACAGAAAAGCAAACACCGCATGTTCTCACTAATAGGTGGAAATTGAACAATGAGATCACTTGGTCACAGGAAGGGGAACATCACACAGTGGGGCCTATTGTGGGGAGGGTTGGGGGGAGGGATAGCATTAGGAGATATACCTAATGTAAATGACGTGTTAATGGATGCAGCACACCAACATGGCACGTGTATACATATGTAACAAACCTGCATATTGTGCACATGTACCCTAGAACTTAAAGTATAATAATAATAAAAAAAGCTGCACAATTTAGAGTGTTAGCCAGTAGCCAGTTTGCTTGTTCCTTTCCTACTTTTCTCACACTCCTGCTGTGTCTGAGGCAAGCAGTCTTCTCATGATCTCTCTTATCATGGAAACTTTTCCATGCAGACCATTTGGGCTCAGTGCTTATGCTCCTCCTGCCTGTGTCTACCAAGTTAAAATTATTCACTTGTGTTTCCATTGGATGAATGGTTTCTTAAGGACAAAGACCATAGTGTGACTCTGAATCTCCAGGGACCAACAAAATTCTTTGTCCATAGCTGTCAATCAATGGAAATTAGAGTAACTGTTACTTAACACAGGAATGGAAACTAATAATCCTGAATCACAAGTGACCTAATTAGATCACAGGAAGCTTAGGAACTCAGCAGAAGTCAAAATCTTTACTTGGAGCAGTGGTTTATAAAGCATGGGTCAGGGAGAGCTATGACAGTAAGTTATAAACAGGTGTGCATCAGAATCACTTATATTCGGTCCTGCATTCAACACTTAGATTCATATTTAGT
>NW_022313383.1:0-2831 GCF_002776525.5 Piliocolobus tephrosceles
TTGAAAACAAAAAATGTAAAGCATGCCAAATTATCTTTTACCCCATTACCTTATCATCAGCAAGGAGGATACCCTCATTGTTTAAAACTTGGCTTCAATGCTGGCACTCTGGGACTGGGTTTGGTTTTGTTTTTGTTTTTGTTTTTTTTTACCAGGAGTAGGGTTGAGGACCATCTGATGTCACCCTGTCCTTTTCGAAGACTGAGTTTGCAGCTGAGTGGCTTAGGTAGACTTGTTCCTTCCAGCCTGGCGGATGTCACTAATATCCCTAGTCTGGGCTCTTTGCTATCTACCTTTGGGTCTTCCATGCCCGTCCCCAACTTGTTTACCAATCTAATTTCTACAGACCTTTCAAGGACCACTCTGTGGTCACCGTCCCATGAAGGCTTTCCATGGTAGAACCTCATAGATGATGATCTCTGCCCCACATCAAGTTCCCAGGTCCCCTGAGATTGCCCATTAAGGATGGAATGGACCCTGGCACCAGATGAGGACATCAGCAGCTCACCCTAAGCCAAAGAATGGACAAGGGAACACAGGAAACCCTCTCCCACCTTCTGAGTCCTGGAGGCTGGAGCCCTGGGGTGAGATAGGTGCTGGGGAGTCCCACCAGTCCTGCCAAGAAGACCCATACCCAGTCAGAGTTTCAGTCTGAAGGAGGAGCACAGTGGTTTTGGGAGGGCTCAGGTAGGATCCTGTTTGTCCTAAGGAAAGGGAATCTGTCCTAAGCTTGATGTGGGTAGATCTGATTCAATTTCACCATCTACATTACAATCTCATATGAGCTCTTTCTCAGTCATTTCCACATCCCTCTTGGGTGCACATAAAATTTCTGATGCTCCCCTGAGCCTCTCTAGAGCCCCAGAAGTCTTAAAGGAGCTGAGTCAGGTCCTCTCTGCCCAGGATCTGTCATTCCTACTTTCCACTGCTTCCCTGGGCTGGAGCAATGTGGGGGAGCCAGAGCATCTTACTCTCATTCTTGAGTAATCCTCCCCACCCTGGAAGCAAGCACAATTTCCCTTTGGCCTCCCCTGAGTGTTCACCAGCATCTTACTGTCTTGCTCTCCTCTCCAAGTCTCTTCTCCCCAACCTCATGGACAGGCAGGGGGGAAAAATGGCAATGATAGAGCTTCTTAGTCTGCTTAGACCTAGACTTGTGCTCTTGACATGCTAAGAGCTTTTTCCTTCAAAGCCGTTGTCTTGTTGATTTGAAGACTGATGAAATTTAAAAGCTGACCATTGACTCAATTACATCGCTTTGCTGACATAGCAGCCCTTCCTCAAGAGCAATTGGCAAAGGATGCCATCACCTGCTGATCCCTCTGTGGGGTAGGGGAGAGGCAAGAGAAGCACTAGATACTTGGAGTAAAACTCATCTGTTAATGTTTCACAATATCCACAATTAGCATGAATAAGAAACTAAACTTTACAAAAAAGGGGTTTTTATCTAACAATGAAAGTGTGCCCGTGGTGGTGCAGGAACAGGGAGAGAAAAAGGGACATCTAATATTCAAAGGGCCAGGGAGAGGTAGTAATAGTAGCTTCACAAATATAGCAAGTGACCCTTAAACTAGGTCTTGAAGAATGAATATGAATTAGCCAAATTGGGAGAAGTTCTGCATATGCAGGAGCATGGAGGTCAGAGCAAACATGACCGGAAGAAATGCCAGTACTGTGATTCACTTTGGAGTTGCGATCTGGGTTTGAGTTCCAGCTGTACCACTTCCCAGCAGGGAAACCTTAGGCAAGTGGCTGCCCCTCTGCCAGCCTCAGCTACTTCATTAACAAAATGGAAAAACCCCTGAGAGTGAGTTCAGTAGACTATGTCTCAGGTTCTAAAGCCAATGTAAGAGCAGACCCTCCCTGCTTGGTTGAGAATTCCAAGACCTAGTTCAGGCTCAGCAGGAATGTGTGCTGTGATCTATTAGGGATGACTGCAAATGTGCAGACTGGGAAGAAACAACACGAGTAGCAAGTCCTCAGAATTCACGGGCTGGTGACTAATAGGGGCTTAATATTAGCTAAGGGAGATTAAATGAGATAATGCCTGCAAAACCCAAAATGTTTCACACGGTGTCCAGCACATGGAGGGATATGAGCGTGAATCCTTTCCTCTGTAAGAGGAGTTGTTTGTTCAAATGATCACTGAGCAAGAAGCAAATTTTTGTCTGATCTTCTCCCATGGGAGCCTTTGCAGTCTGCCTGGATCAAGGCCCCTGTTTCTCCTCTCTGGCTCCACATGTGAAATGAAGAGCAGGGCCAGAAGTGATAGACATAGAGAAGGAGGGCTGGAGCGGGCAGGGCAGAAGAGCTGGGCAATGTGCTTTAATGATCTGTAATTGCTTTTCCAATTGGCCTCCAGGTTGAAATAATCTCATTATGTGAGCTACTGAACCTTGCGATTCAGTCTGAGAAAATAGTGTCCTGTGAATCTCTCCCCTCTCATAAAGGTCCATGTCGTTTACACACCTTCTGCCATGGAAGCCACACTGCAAAGGGATTTCTGCTTCCCCGGCTGTCCTGAGGCCAGGATATGAGAGTCATTGATTTTTGTTTCCTTTTTTTCTATCATTAGTTGTTATACTGGAGTGTGTGTGTGCATGCATGTGTGTGTGCGTGTGTGTGTATGTGTGTGTGCATAGTTTGTTTTGGAAAATGTCCTTCCAGAATGGAACCTTTTAGGGGGGCCACATGCTAATCCTTCAGTGCATACCCTGATAATCTTTTTTACATAAAAACATTCCTCTTTCTTTTTTTCTGTAAATAACAATATAGCGGCATCTCCTGACCTGTGAAGATTCCAGGACTCACCAATAACTCACCTAATTTAA
>NW_022313384.1:0-1533 GCF_002776525.5 Piliocolobus tephrosceles
TTTTTTTTTTTTGTCAGCACATAACTCGAAAGGCAATTTCTCTTCATGATAACCACGGAGGGAGGCCGGGATTCCTGCGTTTGGCCCAAGGTTCAGCCTCTCCCACAACCTCCAACCCCTCCCCGCACATTAAATATGTATAAGGATCGATCAGCGATTCGGGATTTTCCAGAGATCTTAACACATGTCCTCGACAAACGAACTCGTGTGTGTTTTTTTTGCTCCCCCTCCTCCCCTTTTACATTGAAAAACCCGGATTCCGCCTCCCTGGGACGCTGTGTATTGACGGACGCCAACATCCACGTTGCCCCCGTGAAGCTAATAGATTTTTATGACCCTGAGCTTTGTCAGTCTGGCTCGTGAATGGCTGAGATTGATCCAGGAGGGGCAAATGCAACCGTGTATCGTATTTAAAAAGGGCACACGTAGGCCCTGGTTGCCTTTGGCTTCTCTCTAGAGGCCTGGCTGACCATATGTGTCTGAGGGCCTGCTTCGGAGAATGTAGCTTTGTTTTCACGGACAGGTTTTTGTTGTTGTTCTTCTCGTCCGTTTGTTTCTTTTTATCTCGCTTTTTCTACAAGTCCTAGGATTTCTACACGTCCTGCAAGTCCTAGGACATAGGGAGGGGGTGTCTCTAAAACACTCCGCCATGCAGACTTGCAATTTTAAAATTACCACTTCCTAGGAGAAAATGTTGCTGGCTTTTTTTTTTTTTTTTCCTCCGGGAGCTTCTGTGGAATTTTTTCCTCTCTCTCTCTGTCTGTCCTAAAACCTCAATATGTACTTTGCAACATATGGTGAGCATTAAATCTCTTTCCTTCGGATTCCATCCCAGGGCCTCTACTTTATATGTTTCATTTAAGAAAACTCTTATTGGTTTAAGAGAAAACATTCTTCTTATTATTATTATTATTTTTCAGGGAACCGAGGCGTTTGTCACGAAGAAGGCACCCTGGAAGGCCGTTGGCTGGAGACCACTGCTGCATAAACAAGGGACGGCCCTCCCTCGCCAGGAAACCATTCAACTCCTTTTCTGCGGTCATTCATGTTCTCAGGAACACATCTTGGAGGTGTATTTGGATTTTCATGTCCACGTCTGCCAGGGGCCTCCGCCAGGGGACAGAAGGAGAGCTGGTTCTTCTTTCCTCCTGCCCGTGCCCCAGACCCGGGATTCGCGTCCCCAGGACGCACCGGCTTACGATATTGGCAGGACCCCCCCCCCCCCCCACGCAAACAGGCCCCCAATCTTTGGCCACGTCGCTCCAATGTCAAAAGGCAGGTGAAAGGAACCAAGACGTCCACCACGCAGAGCCAGGGAGACGCATCCGCGAATGGTATCCAGGGGCGCGAATACTGGGGCCCCGAGCCTGCCTCCGGGGATGGGGGACGAGGAGCGCGCACAGGCACAGAGCGTCCTGCCTGGTTCACCGCCTTCCTCCCCGGCTGAGGCCTCAGGTGAGGACCTGACCTTTGCGTAGGGTCAGCGCTGGGGAGACCAGGCCTTGGACGGCTCAGAGCGCGCGTGTGCACCTG
>NW_022313384.1:1543-9175 GCF_002776525.5 Piliocolobus tephrosceles
TTGGGTAGGGTCAGCGCTGGGGAGACCAGGCCTTGGACGGCTCAGGGCGCGCGTGTGCACCTGTGCCGATACCCCAAAGGTTCTCCATCGCCCCCACCGCCCCTCACCCCCGCCCAACTCCAAGGAAGGCGAGCATTGCCTGTCCGTGGAATAAGCACAGCGCAGTCTCTCCATCCTTTCCCTTCCACCTCCAGAAGTCGTGTCTTTGGAAAAATATTCCAGGACAGAAACTTTGCCTTCTCTAGGAGCAGGCAGGAATTAATTGGCTAATTTGTGCAGCAGACCGGGCCGCCTCCTCCCCGTTCTCCTGCCTCCGGGGGCTGCCCTGGAACCGAACATCCGCAGGGACCAGGCCCATGTCCTCACCAAGCACACGCAGCTTCTGCAGACACAGCTCGACCCTGCGGGTGAGCGCGGGGGCTCTGAGGCCCCCACGTGAGGGTCCTGGGACCTCCCCACCCACCCAAGTCCCAGGCTCCTGGGTTCTCCTGGACCAGCCCGCGAGGCCACGACCCGAGGGCCCCCCACCATGGTGCCCGGACTGGGGGTGCTTATCTCTGCTCAGGGACTCGGTGGGAGGCTGGGGAGGGGGCTCGCCTTGCGTCTCTCCGGGCGGTTCTTCATCCCAGCCCACTAATGAGGTGCCCGCGCTGACCGCCCAAGGCTGCCTGTTGGGGGGTCGGGATGCGCCCCTGCCCCGCCCCGCCCTGCGCGCACTGGGGAACTTGGCCCGCGGTGGCTGGGAAGGCGGGGAGCGCAGAGCGTGCGGGGTCTCCAGGCAGGAGCTGCGGGGCAGGGATCTGAGGGAGGGATTTGGGGGGAGGTCCGCCTGCAGCCGGACTAATTGGGGAGCGCAGGCGGAGTGCGGGGGAGGGGGCCCCGGGGAGAGGCAGCAGGGGTGGGGGGGGGCCTGTCCACCCGCAGCTCAGCCTCCTGGCCCGAGGCGAAGCTTAGGGCAAGAGAGCTGAGCTCGACCCAGCTGGACGCTCGCCCGGAGCCCAGCTCTGCGCTCTGCACCGCCCTGCGCTCGTCTCCCGCAGCGCACGGGGCAGGGGGCGCGCACCCGGGGTAGGGGTGGAAGCAAACGGCCGGCCCAGCGACCCCTACACCCCCAGCCACGCAGGATTAACCACTCACTCGGGCATGTGTGTCTGCTTCTACAGGCCTGGGCAGGAGGTTGCTCATTCAGGGAATCTAGCTCAGGGCACCTCGTCTGCTCCCCGCAGCCAGAAAAGCCGTGGCGCGTGTGGGGAGATACTGCAGGCAGGGGACTGCCCTGCCCTGGGTTCACTTCATTCCTTCATCCATTCATTTATTCATTAATTCTTCTGCGCGCGCGCTGGCCGCACCTGTCACCCTCTCACACCTGTTGAGGCTGCCCCCGTGACCCTGCAGCCCTGGGTCTGGCAGCGGGGAGGTGGGAGCGCCTGCCCCCCCTTGTTTTCAGAGGAGCCAGAGTTCCTGCGGTTGTAGGAGCGTGGCCAGGGGAGTTGTGAAAGGCCCAGGGCCTTCCCAGCAGGTCTGGAGGCCGTGTGGGACTCAGGAAGGCGGTTTCCAGGTTGGTAGTGAGGCCTCTCGCACCAGGGCACAGTCAGGTGTCTTTGGGGGCCTGTTTGGGGTCCCTAGGTCTCTGCGGCTTCAGGGTGCAGCCACATTGGACCACATAGACTGGGGTCCGTTGTGTGGCCAGGTGATTTGGGGACTCCGGGTCTCCAGGGATGAGAGGTTCTTCTGCACAGAGGCCACAGTGCCCAAGGCTATGACAGCCTGGGCGTCCGGAGGGGACTTGAGACTTGAGAACGTGGGGGTCCGGAGGGTACGTGACACCGTTGCGATCTGGAGGGAGACTCACTCATGTTGACACCGCAGCTTTTATTCTGCTCCTTTGCGGTTAGGCCGCCAGCGGCTTTGACAACATCCTTTCTCCTGCGAAAGGGGTTGCGGTGGATTAGGAGGATCTGATCTCTCTGACTGTTGGACACATTTCTGCGTCCGTCTGGGAGGAAGGCTCCTTCACGTCTGAAGGCATCGCTACCCCCAGGTGGGCGTCAGGACCCGGCCAGCTGTGAAATCCACGCCAGCCCCCAGCCCCCCGACCCCCCCAAAAAAGATACATCCAGACTCTCATCCCTGGAAACTGTGACCATGTTACAAGGGAGCTTCGCCCTTGGAAAGTTTGCTGAAAAATTAATCTGCAAAAGGCAGAAGAATAGAAGAGGCTGGGCGTGGTGGGTCACACCTGTCATCCCAGCACTTTGAGAGGCCGGAGTGCTCGGATCACCTGAGGTCAGCAGTTCGAGACCAGCCTGGCCAACACGGTGAAACCCCGTCTCTACTAAAAATACAAACATTAGCCAGGCGTGGTGGCAGGTGCCTGTCATCCCAGCTACTCGGGAGGCTGAGGCAGGAGAATCGCTGGAGCCCAAGAGACGGAGGTTGCAGTGAGTTGAGATCACATCACTGCACTCCAGCCTGGGTGACAGGGCGGGACTCTGTCTTAACAAAAAAAAAAAAAACAGTTACAAGCTAGGTATCTGCAAAATGCGTACGTTCCTATTGATAAAGACCATAACCAGGCCAAATATAGTAATCCCAGCATCTTGGGCGGCTGAGGTAAGAGGATCATTTAAGACCAGGAGTTTAAGACCAGCCTGGGCAACACAGAGCGTCCCCATCTCTACAAAAAACCAAACATGAGCTCGGTGGGGTGGTGCATGCCTGTGGTCCCAGCTACTAGGGAGGCTGAGGCAGGAGGATCACATGAGCCCAGAAAATGGAGGCTGCCATGAGCTATGATTGCACCACTGCCCTGCAGCCTGGGCAACAGAGCCACACCCTGTCTCTGAAACCATAAACATTTAAAAGCAGTAATAAAAAGAGAATCCATTCACAAGACGCAGAAACGAGGCCTGCAAAGGGGCCTTCTCTCCTGTTGGAAAACCTGTTTTCCCCTCCCACCTGCCTGGATTGCAAACCTCCAAACCCATCCTGTGTAGAGCGATCTATTTTTGTTTGCATGGAAAACTGTGGTTTTTTTTTGTTTGTTTTTTTTTGAGACAGAGTCTCGCTCTGTGGCCCGGGCTGGAGTGCAGTGGCCGGATCTCAGCTCACTGCAAGCTCTGCCTCCCGGGTTTACACCATTCTCCTGCCTCAGCCTCCCGAGTAGCTGGGACTACAGGTGCCTGCCACGTCGCTCGGCTAGTTTTTCGTATTTTTAGTAGAGACGGGGTTTCACCGTGTTAGCCAGGATGGTCTCGATCTCCTGACCTCGTGATCCGCCCGTCTCAGCCTCCCAAAGTGCTGGGATTACAGGCTTGAGCCACTGTGCCTGGCCGGAATTCTGTTTGGCTCCTGTGGTGGTAGCTGCTGAATGACAACAGAAGGAACATGACTTCGTGAAAGTCGAAAATGGCTGTGATTTCTTCGCCTCCTTTCTGCCGACCGGTGACGCTGGGTTCTGCTGCTGTCAAGGGACTTTCAGGCACCCATCGTAACATCTGAGGTGACAGCTTTGGCTTAAGGAAGGGTGGTGCATTCACAGCGTAAATGCCCCCCACTTTGTGCCATAATCAAGTGTGGAAACACTGGGTGTTAAAGGACCGTTTAATGGGGGGACTGCAACTGAGACTTCTCCTGGTCCCTCTCGTGCACTTCTCAAAGTGCATCCGCGTGCATGAAATCAGGCCTGAGATCGAGGACAGCAGCTGAAAAAGAAGATTCCAGGAAAAACCAGACCAACGTTTATTCAGAGGTTGGACCCAAGCCTTGGAAATCCGGAGAGACCTGCATTCTCCACCTGCTCATTGCTCTGTTGCAAGCCAGTGTCCTGCAACGCTCCCCGAAAGCTGGCCCCCCACCACAGTTCAGCCCAGGCCAGGAGAGGTGGCTCACGCCTGTCATCCCAGCACTTTGGGAGGCCGAGGTGGGAGGATCCCCTGAGGTCAGGAGTTCGAGACCAGCCTAGGCAGCGTGGTGAAACCCCGTCTCTATTAAAAATACAAACATTAGCCAGGTGTGGTGGCAGGTGCCTGTCATCCCAGCTACTCAGGGATGCTGAGGCAGGAGGATCACCTGAACTTTGGGAGGTCGAGGCTTCAGTGAGCTGTGATTGTGCTATTGCATTCCACTCTGGGGAACAGAGTGAGACCCTGTCTCAAATCACAGATAAATAAATAAATAAATATATATATATATATGAAATATATTCAGAGACTTGTCAGTAACCTGGGCGTTGTAAGATAATTGCCCTCTAGGCTGAAATATATATATAAATACAGATATAATAAATGCATTTATTATATAAATACATAAGATGTGTTACAAATTATATATATTATATATTGTAAATTAAATATATGATATTATAAATTAAATAAACTATATATTATAAATCTATAATACATAAATAAATGATATGCTATAAATATCTAATATAAAAATATATAAAATACCATATATTACAAATATATATTTCAGCCTAGAATATATATTATATGTAGACTATATATTAGATATACAAAAAACAGAAAAAACAAACATTTATATATATTATACAAACATATCAGTCTAGAATTATATATTATATATAAATATATAAAAAACATATATGTTATATATTAGCCTGGAATTACATATATACTTATTATATATATACACATATGTGTGTGTACATATAATATATACTATATAGTATATACTTATTGCTATATAGCATATATGTATTAGTATGTGTGTATATATAAGTATATACCATCTATGTATTACTATGTATTCTATATTACTATATATAATACTATATAATATATAATATATTACATATGATACATTGTATACTATATGTTATATATACTATATGCTATATACTATATGCTATATATATACTATATACTATATATACTATATATATATATACTATATACTATATAACATATATATACTATATGTTATATATACTATATGCTATATACTATATACTATATACTATATGCTATATATAGTATATATACTAATATATAATACTATATATTATATATTATACTAATTATATAGTATTATATGTAATACTATATGTTATATATTATACTCTATATTATATAGTATATTACATACTATTATTATATAGTGTTATATAGTATTCTATATAGAATAGTATTATATAGTATTATATATAGTAATATATAATTAATGCTATATATAATATATAATTAATACTATATAATATATAATATGTAATATTAGTAACATAGTAATATAATGTATAACTATATAATGTATATTATATATTACATATTAGATACAATTATATATATACACATCCACACAATATCTATGTATGTATATATACACACAATTATCTTAGGAAGCCCAGGCTGCTGACAAGCCTCTAAGGATATTTCGTTTGGGCATTTCAGGAGCCTCCTTCCAAGCCCTAAGCCATGTGCTTGCTATTAAAATGTTTCCCTTTTGCGGATGTGAAATCCACGGGGAGGCTGCAGAAGCGTTTCAAAGCCTGCTCATTTCTGCACTTAGGAAATGAAAGCACGCAAGCCTTCATCTGCAAAACATGCACCTGACCAGTCCGTGTACGTCCGTCTAGTGATACGCACACCCTCCTCGTGCTGCACCCATCAACCTATTATCTAGGTTTTAAGCCCCGCGTGCATTCGGTATATGTCCTAACGCTCTCCCTCCCATTTCCCCCACCCTGCGACAGGCCCTGGTGTGTGATGTTCCCCTCCCTGTGTCCATGTGTTCTCATTGTTCAACTCCCACTTATGAGTGAGAACATGTGGTGTTTGGTTTTCCGTTCCTGTGTCAGTTTGCTGAGAATGATGGTTTCCAGCTTCACCCATGTCCCTGCAAAGGACAGGAACTCATCCTTTTTCATGGCTGCATAGTATTCCATGGTGTCTATGTGCCACATTTTCTTTATCCAGTCTATCATCGATGGACATTTGGGTTGGTTCCAAGTCTAGGTCTTAAGCCCCACATGCATTAAGTATGTGTCCTAAGGCTCTCCCTCCCCTAGCCCTCACCCCCTGACAGGCCCTGGTGTGTGATGTTCCCCTCCCTGTGTCCAAGTGTTCTCCTTGTTCAACTCCCACTGATGAGTGAGAACATGTGGTGTTTGGTTTTCTGTTCCTGTGTGAGTTTGCTGAGAATGATGGTTTCCGGTTTCACCCATGTCCCTGCAAAGGACAGGAACTCATCCTTTTTCATGGCTGCATAGTATTCCGTGGTGTCTCTGTGCCACATTTTCTTCATCCAGTCTATCACTGATGGGCATTTGGGTGGGTTCCAAGTCTTTGCTATTGTGAATAGTTCTGCAATGAATAGTTCTGCATGTGTCTTTATAGCAGGATGATTTATAATCCTTTGGGTATATACCCAGTCACAGGATTACTGGGTCAAATAGTATTTCTGGTTCTAGATTCTTGAGGAATTGCCACACTTTTGCATTTTTAAGGGAAGATATTAAAATTCCCAATGGGTAGCGTGGAAAAGGATACTGACACTTCGATGCATATTTATTTAAAAATATTTATTCATTTATTTATTTTTTAGACAGGGTCTTCCTTTGCATTCCTTCCCCAGACTGCAGTGCTGTGGTGCAATCGTGGCTGAGACTACAGGCAGGTGCCACCACGCCTGGCTAAATATTTTAATATTTTTGTAGCGATTTGGCCTACGTTGACCGTGTGTTGCCCAGGCTGGTCTTGAATTCCTGGGCTCAAGCGATTGGCCCATCTCGGTCTCCCAGAGAGCTGGCATTACAGGAGTGAGTCATTGCGCCCAGCGAATGTGTATTTAAAACATAATTTAAGGGGACATAGTCTTACTTCCTTTGAGCTGTTGCAAACAGGTCCAGTGTTTATAAACGCTAAGCGGCCGGACGCCGTGGCTCACACCTGTCATCCCAGCACTTTGGGAGGCCGAGGCGGGCGGATCACCTGAGGTCAGGAGTTCGAGACCAGCCTGGCCAACATGGTGAAACCCCCGTCTCTAGTAAAATTACAAAAATTAGCCAGGCGTGCTCGCGTGCACCTGTAATCGCAGCTCCTCGGGAGGCAGAGGCGGGAGAATCACTTGAACCCGGGAAGTGGAGGTTGCAGTGAGCCAAGATCACACCACTCATCTGCAAAGCACATGAACTCATCCTTTTTTATGGCTGCATAGTATTCCATGAAATGAATACTTGCAGCCTGGGCGACAAGAGCAAAAATCTCAAAAAAAAAACAAAAAACAAAAACAAACAAACAAACAAAAACCAGGGAGGGTTTCATGTAGAATTCAGTCAGACCAGCAAGCATGCTGGAAAAAGGAAGGATTCTGTCAGAAAAAGATATCTAGGCTACTCAAACGAAGCCAGATTTTCACTACAGTGATTGTGGAATATCTTCAGCTGGGTACATTTTATTTTATTTTATAGAGACAGAATCTTGCTTCTGTTGCCCAGACTGGAGTGCAGTGGCATGATCATGGCTCATGGCAGCCTCCAACTCCTGGGCTCAAGTCATCCTCCTGCCTCCGCCTCCCAAGTAGCTGGAACTACAAGCATGCACCACCATGCTGGGTTATTTATTTATTTATTTATTTATTTATTTATTTATTTATTTTGTAGAGATAGGGTCT